>NW_028321891.1:6666666-6969696 GCF_036245765.1 Copidosoma floridanum
AAAAAAAAAAAACAATGATTCTGAGAAAATACATCCTAACCAGCTTAATTTGAGCGTGCAAATAGCCAGCAACAACATCGTCGACGCCACTTGTCGTTCAGCGGTGGGGCAAATTCTGGCCCCCACCTTTCCCCCCGAGCTCTCTTATAGTTCATTGTCGTGGAGGGTGCCTCTCAAGACAGACCCTCTCTAAAGTGTAGGCGTGCCCTGCTGCTCACAATAATAACAGCACGTGGTGCCAAGCAGATAAACGAGGCCCGCGACACAATGGACTAGGCAGTGGGAGCACGAGGTGGTTGGGTCTTCCCTGTACATCGTATGCACGTACATGTATGGCTTTACAATTGACTCGAGGGGCAGCTGATAATCTACCGCTCATCTCGACCAAATTCAGATCCAATTTGAGGGTGTAGTGTCGTAATGATCGATCCTGAGATGGAGAGGGTGCGGGTGGGAAATAATTTTAGCTCTCAAGTGAGTCTACGCTTCTCGTAGAATGTGACCCACTATAGTCAAGTGTCAATTTTTTACATGCGCGAATTTATATATCCCTCGTGTAATCCAGACGCGTGCGATGCAAGTAACAAAAATCGAGTTTCCTCGTTCCTCGTCGTAAAATACAAAATGGTTATTGTACCGCGGAGTACCAAGAAAATCGGGGTGGGATGAAAATACGACACGCGTGAGCCAAAGTTATTTTCTTAAAACCATAGATTCGAGAGGATCACACGTTTAGAAACCCAATTTATCACACGAAAAAAAACAAAAAACAATGGTTTTTGCAAGCACACTTCGTACCTGCAATAGTATCCTACGAAAACAAGTAAAGAGTACGAACGTAGAGTCGTATGGACGGAAAGATACGCGATAGCTTTTAAACTTGAGTACGAATGTATGTGTGCACGGTATCGTTCGCGAAATCGCGAAAACATCCCTCGCGCCCCTAACGAAACGAGCAGCGAAACGCAACAGCGGCCCCTCCCGCGAATAGAGAGCCGCATTAATTAATGTAACTCGATGAGTAATACGAGCATAATTACTTTGCTCGAGTAGCTGCTACTGCTACCACTACTACAGTACTCTCTCCCTCTCCCCTATAGCCTTCCTTCCTTCCTTCCTTCCTTTCTTCCTTCCATTCTCGCTTGTTCTCCGCCAAAAGTTTGCTCGTTACCTATACATCGCGTGGCAGCCCGCGCTATTGCACGCACCCGAGTGGGGGTGGGGGTAGACAAGAAAACTTACACATCGATTACCTCGGTGTATGATAATGTACGACGTGGCCTCGAACGTATACATGGATGAATATGAAAATAACTTTTTTTTCAGATGACTTGGACAAGATGCTTCAGTTCAAGGCAAGGAAAGAACATTTTCTTCCAGGATAAAATATGTAAGATTCGATTGGGAATTAACGTGGTGACTTTTCCAGCGTACAATTTTTTATTTTTTTATTTTTATTGTAGTCCCTCCCAGGGCTCACTTCGATCTATGGCTTATCTCGTATGCGCGCGTGTGCTTGCGTGCGTGGTTTGCCCCAGGAATAGTCAGCTATCACTTTTGTACGCAGCTTTGGACTCAGCAAACAGACAAGGCGGTAACCGACCCCTTGTGTTTCTCTCTCTCTCTCCGAGTGAACTCATCCGCACAGACCACATCAGTCTAGTTAAGCCTAAATGCATGTGTTATATGTGCAAAAACTTACATCTACGTGCATTGTGCTCGTAGCCTTTGTCTGGTATAACCTTAAAGGCCTACCGCAGAGGAATAATATTGCGTAATGCATACTGTTTATATATTCGCTATGGTTACTATGATTTCCGAGAGACTTTTTTTTTTTTTTTTTTTTTTTCTCTCTTTGGGAGCCGATCGATTTTGTTTACTTTCTTTGAGTGTTTGATTTACCTTACGTTCAATGTTCAAGAAATACTATGCTCAAGTGTTGTACAGTTACAAAAAATGTTTACTCTCAAATGACGTGCATATATACGCACACCTGTCGTAAAGCTCACCTCCCCGTTGGGTACAGGTACGTTTTATTGCGTCTCTTGGTAATAAGACCACGTAGATGGGGTAAGAAAGTCGATCAAGACATCGTAGAGAGGTAGGAGCTTAAAAAGCTCGAATGAAAGCGAAAAGGAAGAAAAAAAAGAAGAAGAAGAAGAAGAAAGAAAAAAAAAAAAGAAAAGAAAAAGAGTGGAAGCAGGAGAGTGCGATGCGAAAGTAGGAATCCAATCGCAATAGAGTTAAGTGTTCGGAAGTAAAAGCTAGGAGGGATTACCGTGGCCCGGGATTTGTTGCACTACGACTCCGGGCACGTTCCTTAATTTTTTCTCTCCCATTCGAGCCTTCACTGCAACGCTCCTTATTTTTTATTCTCCGTCAATTTTGTTTCTCGCATTCCACCGTCTTTGCTTCATTTTGTCGTCCAACGACAAAGTTTTTCCCTGTCTTTCCTTTTTCTATTTTCTTTTTCTTTTTTTTTTTTTTTTTTTTTTTTTTTTTTTCGTACATACCAGTCAGCAGGTACACGTCAAACAAAACTAGTCGCTCGCTCGGAGGGAGAGAGAGAGAGAACGAAGGCAACCTTTGCACAGCTACTTCGAGTGGGCTGGCAAATACCGTTTGCACAAGTGTATATGAAGTTCTCGATTGCAAAAGGAAGAGCTTTTACTTTGTACAAGCGACGCAGGTACTCGCACCAAACTCCTCTCTCTCCACCTTTTCTTACTTACTTTTCGCTCGATGTTTCCCCTCGATCGCACGGATTTAGTTGCTCCAGCGCAAATAAATATTGTTTTGCCATCGCATTGTAAACACGAAAGAATCACTCGTATCGTTTTTCTTTTTAAAGAAATGTTGGCTACAACGGTTGACTCGAAGCAACATTTTATCCAAGCCACTTGCGTGTGTTTTAAAAATAATCATGTTGCCACGCAGAGGAATTGGACGCCAAGGGTATCCATCTCACGAGAGAAACACAATGGAAACTTTATTCGCTCTTATCTCCCGTGTAATATCTCGAGTGGCTAAGCACACGCGCGACGAAATCTCGTTCAAACGCATATCGTCTCTTCACGCCCGATAATCACTCCCCTACAGCACATCCGTCCCGATCTCTCGACTCTTCTCCCCGACCTTTCTTTCTCGTTTTCGTAGAAAATCCTTGGTCCTTCGCCGAACAAGAAGCGTTGCATCGTTATCGGCACGTGCCGCCCGCCCGGAGTGCAATATCGGAAAAAGTTTGTCCACCGTGAAACAGAAGAAGAAGAAATAACAATAATGCCATTCGCCGTCATTGCCGTCATCTCTTGGTAGAGGGTAAAAATGGCCAAACTCCGATCTCTGTTTGCCATCGCCCTTTTCCCCCAAAGGCCACTTTGAATGCTGACTTTTCTTTTGCCGATCCAACTGACTTGGAAATCTTGTAAATGTAGGCCATAGTTGATTCATCGCCTTAATTTATCTTAAAAATCTGGTTGTTGGATCTGCTCATCATCGAGTGTTTAGTCGACCAATCACACGATTGGGAACAATCACTTTGATGATTCTTTGAACAATTTCGATTTAGCATATTGGTGGGGAGTGGACCAAAATTCCATTGCCATGAAAGTGTAATAACATTGTCTTGAATATGATCGCGTGGAGCAATGCATCAGGAAGATTTCATTTCTTCGTCGGGGCTGTACAATAAAAGTCACATTAACTTTGGATCGATGCCGACCTGCACTTGACTCCTTTATGACTTTTTCATCCTTCCCCGGGCGAATGCAACTTTCGCTCCAGCGCTAAAATTGCCGGTCTTTTAATCTTTTTTTTCCCCCCTCCTTTGGAGGAAGCTTCCTTTCTCCTCCGGCAGCCAAGGCCAAGCAGCCAAGAGCGAGTGACGTAATATCATTTAGCATTCATGTTACGCGGCCCTTCCGAGCCCTGAAATTGCGTTAAGTCTTCTTCTTCTCCTTCCGCGAGCAGGTGTATTCCATATTAAGTGGAAAAGTTGCGACGAGTGTCGCTGCTCCTACAGCGTCCGACGAGAGAAGCAAAGGCGACTCTTAAACGCACGCACCCGCACTCAAGACAATGCTCTTCCTTATACCGGCGGCCATGCCATTATTGCCCCCTCCCTCTCCTTTTTTCCTCTGGCAAAAGGAATCGCGGGGCTTACTAAATTGTAACAATTTCAATTAGACGCTCCGAGTATCGGGAAATAGCCCCGGAGAGGGAGAAAAAGAGAGGAGTGCCGTTCGTTTATTCTTTTAAAAGTTGCTGGGCACGCACCACCTGCTCGAACATTGCCCGTTTCTTATTTATCGAGCGCCGAGGGCTCGTTCCCAACACTTGCTTCCAAAGCGCGAAACTTCCCTGGTACAGCCCCCGCGCCGAGTTTCAAGCACCTTATACGCAGCCCGACAATCGCCAAAATCATTCCGAGCTCTTCCGTACCCAGTTTACACCGTCGTATATTTGTTTTATTATTTTCCTTTTCAAAACTAAAGCAGATACAAAATAATATGTTGAAACCGACGAGATTCTTGCTTATCGTGCATCGGTCAACACGGAGCTCCGTATCGCTATTGGAGATCGAAACGGGCCCCCCTGCTATCGAGTTTTGGTGTATAAATCAGCCAACCGATAACGCCAGTTAGCTAGTTCGCGAACGCACAGCGGTAAGTAAGCACGGGACAATAATTTTTCAACTCGACAAAATCCCACGATTGTTGCTATTTCTTGTTTTGTTTAGGAAATGAAGCTCACGTTGGCATTGCTCGCGGTCTTCGCGGTTGGCGCGACCGTCCACGGTGTACCGGTCGCGGGGAAAAATGGCCTTGAGGAGCACATCATGGACTTCCTCAAGATCCTCCCTATGGACAAAATAGAAAACCTCTTCTATGATTACTTGTCAGAGGACGAGGACTTTGCCGAGAGTCTGGACTACCTCCAAAGCGAGGAGTTCAAATCGCTACTCGTTACGTTCGAATCCACCGCCGAGTTCAGGGGCTACCTGGACTTTTTGGAGGAATCCGGGCTCCCGGCTTACGAATACGTCAACAAGTTCAACGAGCTCCTTGGGGTGGACCCGATCGCTGCTTTGTTCCGGATGAGATCCTCCAGGATCTCTGGTGGACTCACGGGCTTCATCAACGACCTGAAGGCCCTGCTGCCCGTTGATGGGATAAAACGATTGTGCAACGAAAAGATCGCCAATGTTCCGGAATTCGCCAAGCTCATGAAGAGTCTCGAGTCCCAGGAGGCCTACGACCGTTTTAAAAAACTGTTGTCCAACCCCAATGTCGTGGAGGTGCTCGAGAAGTTTCGGGCCAAGGGAGTTGACATCAACGCCGTACTCGAGTTCGTCGGCTCGATCTTTAATTTCAAGTTTCCCACGTATCCAGTGCCTATGATCTCCAAGAGCCTCATGGAGCACTTCAATGACTTCTACGAGCGGCTGAAGAGGGAAGAAATGGTCAGTCTGTTTTATGAGTATGTGGCCAGAGACGCGGACGTCCGCATGACTTTTGAGTACCTCCGGAGCCAGGAGTTCAAAGCCAAATTCGAGTCCATCGAATCAACGCCCGAATTCAAGGAGCACCTGGACTTTTTTGAAAGTTTCAACATCCCAGCCTATGAGTTCGTCAGGGAGTTCAAAAAGTTCTTAGAAATCGATTACACGATTGGCCCCCACTATTTCTACTATCCCATAACTGGAGGACTCCGTGGATTACTCAAGGACCTCAAAGAACTCGTGCCTTTCTACACGATTCGAAAAATTTACCACGAGAAGTTTGAAAGTGCTCCGGAATTCGCCGAGTTTATGAAAAAGCTCTTGTCCGAGGACTACCACCACATTGTCGCCAAGCTTCTCAGCAACAAGGACATCCGAGAGTTGATCAGCAAAGCCGAAGATAGGGGGGTCGACTTTGAAGCTGTGCGTCAATACTTTAGATCCATCATCGAAGCTGAACTTCCGCCATTAGAATTGTACGCAAGTGAAGGTCTTGTGCAAGAGTTGAAAGATTTCGTAAAGCTGATACCGGTTCAGGAGTTGGAGAACCTCGTGTACAACTACTTGGCGGAGGACGAGGACTTTGCCGAGGCCCTCGACTTTGTCGTGAGTGAGGAGTTCAAAGGTAAGCTCATCGCGGTCGAGTCGACTCCCGAGTTCAAAGGTTACCTCAACTTTTTGGAAAAGTCTGGCCTGCCCGCCTATGAGTACGT
The DNA here is from genome assembly GCF_036245765.1 of Copidosoma floridanum. Lineage (NCBI taxonomy): Eukaryota > Metazoa > Arthropoda > Insecta > Hymenoptera > Encyrtidae > Copidosoma > Copidosoma floridanum. Next base: position 6,672,880 of record NW_028321891.1, read on the forward strand.
CAACAAATTCAACGCTTTCATGGGCATCGAACTCATAAAGCCATTGCACCGTCTCATGACGAGCGACATCTCGGGTGGATTGCCCGGCTTTGTTAAAGATGTCAAGGCTCTTCTTCCCATCGAGGATATCAAAAACCTCCAGGATGAGAAATTGAGGACTTCCAAGGTTTTCGCGGAATTTATCCAGAATCTACAATCGGAGGAAGCTTACGGCCTTTTCACCAAGTTGTTCGCCAATCCTACGATCCAAGAAACCATTGTCAGAGTTGAGTCCAAGGGGGTCGACGTTGACGCCATCCTTGAACTCGTCTCCTCGATTTTTGGATTCAAGTTCCCACCGCGTCCTTAAATTTCGTGAATTTGAATCCTTGAATTTTATTTCCTCTAGCGATTTCAAATGAATTGACATTATTTATTCCCTTGCAGAAATCAACGGAAGTACCAAAACTACCTTAGTCGGATGATATTTGTTGTGTCATCACGTGTAAATAACAATATGTAGACAAAAAGGATTTGTCGTCTTTATTTTTTTTTTTTTTTTTTGTTTTTTTGTTTTAAAAATCCACCTGTGACTATGTATAATGTAATTGATGTTTTTGTACTTATTGTTCCACGTAAAGTGACATTTTTACATGGAATAATCAAAGATTGTTAAAATATGGTAAATCTGATAATTTGTTGAATAAAAATATACTAACCATTTGATATTTCAACTCGATCATTGTTTTTCTGTCATCTGCAACAATGTGAAATGCAATTAAATTAACCAATTTCCGTAACAATTGCATTTCAAACCAAAATAATGTTACTAGGATGATGATGATAAAGCATCACGCTCAGCTGCATCGAACCGCGGTCCGCGCAGTTTCAATTTCCAGATGACGCGCAAAGTTGCGGAAACGTCGACTGACGGAGAAATTGCCTCGTATCTCCCGTCTATTCCCATTCAACGAGTTAATTAAGGCCTAGTCACATATACTATGTACGTAGAGATCACGCGTTGTTTGGAGGCACACGTGCCTTTCAAACCGCCACTTGGGAGTTGGAAGTCGGCATCACACAGCATATTAAGTCCGAATGGATACAGACTCCATTACTCTTTGACTTGTTGACTCGTAAGCGCCTATGTGCTGGAAAACGCCGTGTGCTCTCTTGCTTGATGCTCCTCCTCTCTCTCTCTCTCTCTCTCTCTCTTGAATGTTATAGAATTAATTTCACGGGACTCCTACTCCGTGTACGTAAGTGATATGTGTTGCTTCATCGCTCGTTGAGTCGCTTTGTCACTCACTGACTAGTTTTTTAATCATTTTTTAAAATGTTTTATTATACATCTTCACATCGGCAGAAATGAATCATATTGCACGTTGATTAAGATAAAAACCTTACCAAGTACTTATTAGATGGACTGAAATTACTACCAGCGTAAAAATAAATAATGATCCAATCTCAAAGCTAGTTGCTTCGATAAACAATTGACTCCGAAAATAGTAACAGAAAAAATCAGCATTATCATTCTGGCCCTTGTATAGCATATTTATCGTTGAATGCGGGTTGTTTGGCGGTAACGAGGATGCAAACTGATCAATTAAAGATGACTTTCTAAGAGTCGATAACGCTGAATTAAAGACATCAATGACAAGGTGTTCTCGTCACTTTGAGTCTTTCTATGCATAAAATACTTGATCACATATCGTGTAATGAGTTTGATTTAACTATGTAAAGTAATCTTATCGAGCTGGTAACAAGAGATCACAGAAACGAGAACGTCAAACTTGATGTATCACCACCTGCAGAATCGGTATATAAAGGACGAGATTGGCCGTTTGGCGCAGTTTCCTACAACGCGACAGCATCGCTGTGAGTATATTATAAGAAATTTATCGATCCGCGTCTCGTCCCGTACTTGTATTTACACCTTTTTTTCAGAAAATGAAGCGCTTTCTGGTGATACTTACCCTGTTTGGGTCGTTCCTAGTCGACGCCGTGCCACTCGACAGTTACAGCGCACCACAAGCGTCCGAAGATCTTCGGGACGATTTGGAGGACTTTGTGAGCTTTGCGCCTCGGAATGAAATGAAATTTCTTTGGTCCGAGTATTTGAGAATAACTTCGGCTTCGAGGCCCGTTCTCGCGAGAGACGAGGAAGTCATTGACATTTTACGGCAGATTTGGGCCAAAGTGCCCATAGACCGCCTCGCGGACAAAATTGTCGACTATTTGCTCGGAGACCGAGACTTCCAAGACGTCGTCAAGTACATGTTGAGCGACGAGTTCAGAGATACCCAAGCGGACATAGAAAAACTCCCCGAAATGAAAGCAGTCCTGCAGTATCTGGAGAGCGTGGGAATGGACGTGTACGAGTGGATCAACGCGTTCCACGAACTGATTGGACTGCCACCTATAGAAAAATTGAGCGGAGGTGGTTATATTACCGGTGGAATCACAGGACTGATTATGGACATAAGGAGGATCCTACCTCTCGTTGAGCTGCGCAAGTTGTACGACGAAAAGCTCAAAACGTCGAGGAAATTCAGGGAATTCATCGAGCGACTGGAGACCAAAGAACTTCAGAATTTTGTGAACGCGCTTGGCAAGCACGAGGGATTCAACAAGTGGCTCAAAAAACTGCAGGTCAAAGGGGTCGATTTTGACCAGGTTTTAGAAATCCTCGGGGCAATCATTGGCATCAAATTTCCACCGCCACCGCCACCGTCGCGGCTTTTACTTTCGTAAGTTGTTATCCATCGCAGCGCTCATAAACATAAAAACACTTTTTTTCAATACCTTAACAAACATCCAAGTGCTCGTAAATAAAAGTACTTTTACTCGAAAGTAGAAAAAAAAAAAAAAACCATTGTTGTTTTTTTTTCTCCCTTTCCTAACTTCACGCCACTCACGTAACCCCAAATTAGAAACTTTTTGAAATCAACACCTCAAAATTCTTGCAAGTTCAAAAAAAAAATTTAAAAAATAAAAATAAAAAAAAAAAAAAAAAAAAAAAAAAGGTAACAATGACACCCACAGAATAAACCAGACGCCAATCATCTCGACTCGCAAAATGACAATAGCAAAATACGTTCCTCGAGGATTATAAGGTACGAAATTTGTCGCTTCCCGGGTATACTTGCACGTAGTCGAGCCACAGCGTATCGATTCTTTTTTCCAGTTACTCGAACAAATTTCAAAACCCAGGGAAGATGAGCCCACAGATATGAATCGCACGTCGATTGGCTTGAGTGTCTTTGCCGCCTGTTCCGCCTTCGCTCTAGTGTTTGCGTACCGCAAGTACGGCCCGGGCCTTATGGAAAGCTTATTCGACGACATGTATTACAGCTGCAAGGACGAGGAGGAGGAGGAGGAGGACGATGGCAGTTCGCTCGAGCAAGATTTCCAGGACATATTGAAAATCCTGCCGCTGGAGAAGATACGCTTGGTCGTGGAGGACTTTGCGCAACACGACAAGCAGATCGCCGACACGATAGCCTTCGTCAACGAGCAGCAGAGGTTCATCCTCAAGGAGCTGAGCGCCATTCCCCAAGTGCAATTTTACACCTTCGTCGCGAAGGAGCTGAACCTGGACGTCGATCGCTGGCTCGATGCTTTCGGGGCGTTTTGGAAGTCCATGCCGAAAACGAGGGGGGACAAATCGGCCCGCGAACGCGGTGGCCTCACCAACATGATCCGGCAAGTGATGCGGCTGATACCGAGGGACGAGCTGCACGAGCTTTTGTGCAAAAAGTCGAGGGAGTCCAAGAGTTTTCGCTCGCTGCTCGTGGCCCTGCAAATACGGCAAATGTACGAGCTCGTCGAGGCCATTCAGAAGAGCGCTGGCCTCCAGAGGCACTACCACTGGGCGATCGAAGCCGGCCTCGAGGTCATCTTCGCCGTCGAGCTGCTCGGCGAGCTCTACGTGTATCTCACGCAAAAGGTCTCTTGAAGTAAAAAAAAAAAAACAATCTTGCCAAGCGATCGAGCGTATTTTTGTTCTCTTTATCGCCCGTCCATACTTGCAAGCGTACAATCATCGCGCAGTTAAATAACAATCGCTTATCGGCCATCGCAAGTTGTGGGGGGGGGGCTCGGTGAGATCCAAAGGTACGATGGAAATTGTTTGAGCCTCGGCTGTCGAAAACCGAAAGAGCAATTTCTCTGGGTCCATTTGTCGTATAATAATGTAAGAAAAGCCAAGCTCCCGGGTTCAGTGGCGGCTAAGTAGACAATGGCAGGCGCTGCTCAGATATTGAAGACGCCCGAAAAGCTGCTGCCGGGGAGTAGGTATACACGCACCCAATGTGTACCCTGTGTCTGGGCCGGCTCTCTACATTATTAAATCCCGCTCTCCCGTCTCTTCTTTCATTCCCCCGGACAATGAGCTCCTGCACGACAACGACGGCGTTGCAGTCGGCAAATCGAGTTGCGCCTCCCCGGCCGGTACACAAGACCTCAAAGACAGGGGGGGAGGGGGGAGAGTTTACACGATGAGCCAGCGGAAGTTCGTTGACGGTGGCCGCAAAAGTGTTTTTCTCTCCCCTCTGTGGGTCATGGCAAAGCACAGGTGATTGCCCCGCTGTTTTATTTAGGGGGCTTATTATTGCGCCTCGCCGCAATACAAACTATACGTACGGTACGTACCATGTGGTGGATGAGATCGGAGGAGAGTCGGAAGGCCATAGAAAATTGGTACATTTGGGAAATCGGTCATTCTAACGCGTTAATTGATAGTAAAGTCGAGCCAGTCTACCTTATTGGCGTCACGCCTCATTTTTCCGTGCAATTGCTACAAATCTAATCGTAAAAATGTGGCATCCGTCGACAACTTTTTTTTTTTTTTTCCTCGTACTTGTGATTAACATCGAGGAGCCGTCAACAGCAGAAGTATCTCTTTTGAAATCTAATCTCTCCGTCGGCATATATATATGTACTAGATGTCACCACCCATATATATATATATGTACGAGCCAGACCGATTTGATCGTGCAAGCGTGCACACGCGTCGGCGTTTAAGTGCCAGCCGGAGATATCTGTAAGCCGAGCGATTCGACGATAATTGTCAGGTTGAAATCGGTGGTATCTGCACCTACACGCGCGTAGGTACGTACATAATATAGATGTTTTGGAGAGAGAGAGAGAGAAAAATATATTTTCCAAGGCCGTTCACGTAGCAGCGCGGTAAACGAGATTGGCACCGTCGTTAACCGATCGATTGCAGCCTCCGAGCGGCAGCAGGTACAAGTTTTCGGCTGCCATACGTACCTTTTCTATGAAATACTGCTGACGCTTTTCCTCCCACGTACACCTTCATTACAGCCCCTTTCGCTCTCCCTCCTTTTTTCCTCCCGTGTACCTACCCATCCGCGGTTGCAGCTTAATTTTTCCTTTTTCGTTCCTCTCTCGCGGACAGAGGCGACTTTTTTCCTTTTTTTCACTTATCTTTGGACTCGATGACCCAAAATGCTCCGACGCGCGACATATTTTATTCATGGACAACCATACGACTTCTTTCGTTGCGAATCATTACTTTTTTTTTTTTTTTTTTTTTTCCAATCGTGTCGATAAACGTTCCGTTAGCGCATGAAAACTAAAAGCAACTCGTGCCAAGGAGCGCTGTTTCGTCAAAAATACAGGCAACAGAGACACAAGGGGGAGAGAGAAAAGGGAAGGGAATTGATGATTTCGTGGAGGGACGGACGGAGAGAGCTTTCGTCCCGTACCTTCGAGTTTGAATTTTCCACGCGATTTCTCCTCTTTGAGCCTATCGAGCGCTTCAGTCTCTCGATGATCACTCCCCCTTCCCACCCCTTGGCTTTTTCCATATTCAACTTGCGTACCTACGAACCATTCATATGTATACGTATGGAATAAACGATACCGAGCTTTCATAAAGTATACAAGGAGGATGGGTGGGGGGGGGGGGGGAAAAACAATCGTCGATGTATATTTATAGTGGTTGGCAATTAATTTTTCTCGCGTATGAAATTCCCAACCTCTGGAGTCGAGAGGGGGGCGATCGAATTATACTCCGTGAAGAAAAAAAAGAAAAAAAGAGAGTGAGCCTCCGTGTTCGATCGTTATTCATTTCCAATGCGCTCGTCAAGGGGTGGACTCCTCTCGCGGCAATTTTCCAAGAAAAAGCCGGAGAACGGTCCCGACGGTTTGTCTCTCCGCGGAGAAGAAAAGGAAAAAAGAAAAAGTAAAGAGCGGAGAAAGAAGTCCGGTACCCCCTCCACGCCATTATGGGAATTCCAATAGTTATTGCGGCTGGCACGCGCGAAATTCATTCGTGGAGGGACTCCCCTGTATATACATCCTTTCGTTCCATTCTCTCTCCGTTTCTGCGGAGCGAGGGGTGTGGGAGGAAAAAAGCGCCCTCCGGATGTGTATGTTGTCGATGGCTTCATTAGAGGGAGGACGCTATTTGTCGTCCGTTCGTTCGGGACAGACGTACTTCCTGGGCTCCGCCTCCTCTTTTTCTCTCTTCTAAGGAACGCCGGGCTCTCTGTAAACGAGAACCGAGACGCGCTGCGAGTTTCCTATCGATCCCCTTTTTTTTGGACATTACCTATACCTACATCGAGAATTATTGTTCACTTTTTTTCCAAAACTTAACTAAAACACAATTGGTAATATATAGAATGATTGCGATGCACATAGGGTCACGGCAAGACTTTGTGACGGTGTGAATGAGATAACAAAATCATACTTTTTTTTTGTAAGAAGATGAGGGTAAAGTATGGGGCGAAAAACAAAATTTTGACGAAAATTAGGATGTATACGTAAGTATGACCGATCACGGGGATTCATATGGACATATGTGATTATGGACATTTTCTTAGACGATTTTCCCGTGACCATCTTCTTCCAAAATCCCACCGATGGCGGAAAACTAGAAAAAAAAAAAAAAAAAAAAAAAAAAGGCTCAAACAAAAGTGCTCAGCAAAGATCCAAAAGCAGCGCCGACTAAGGAAAAGGACAGCTCGTAAGCGCACGTGCGTCCAAGGGGCCAGGGAAAATGCGACATGCCGGCGACACGCGAGCGGATAACGCCGGATAAGCCGCAATAATGCAGTGGCAACCCTCCAGCCGTACAACTGGCGTACGTATATGTATGTGCGCGAGAGGAGGGGCAACGGGGGGGCCGGAAGTCGGGTCGGGGTAATTGTCACCTTATTAGCTTCACGCGCCCGATCCCTCGATCGCCATACAAGCCGGACGGGGTTTGATTACCCGGAATCATGTAGCTCGTAATGTTTTCCGGTTAACTGTATGGTAGCATGGTTATCTTTTTTCGCGATTCCGTCGTTTTTAGATGGTGTACTCCCGAGAAATGGAGTTGAATTTCTTTTTCTTTTTTTTTTTTCTTGCTCTCCTCGAAAGATCCTGCGATTCGATGTGGAGGTGGTTTTATGTTGTTGCTGGTAAAAATAACAAGTCCGATTGAAAGATGTAATTACAAAGTTAATTGGTTTCGTTGTTGTGTTTCGAAGTACAAAGTCTCCTGTTGAGCAGAAACGCGGAAACAAGTCGATGAACCACCAAGGATTTCTGTCTTAAAGAAGAAACGATAGGAAATAGGTTTTGTAGACAGGAAGAGCTTGCACGTCCATTTATGATCCACAGCTCAATATTCGGTTTTATAACGTAGGATGGTAAGTTAAAACAAAAAAAATTATCTGCCTAATTAGAATTATATTTAATTACGCGGACGCCTATACGTATTCATATTTCCAGTGGGACTCTCCTTCTGTTTCCGACCATCCTTTGCCTCTGCTCTGCCAAGATGTATATTCATGCGAAGGCTCGCTTGCTTGAATATTATTTGAAACCTCTTTTTCCTGCTAACACTGGCACTGAAAAAAAAAAAAAAAAAAAAAAAAAAAAAAAAGCTAGGGTGAAATAAGTGAAAAAGCTCTCGAGAGCTCATATCCCGTGTCTTTGTTCCGATTTGCTCGACGCCTCGCACGAATGCTTGCCTAAGTGTGCTTTCAATTTATACGTCAAAATCTACGAAAAAATTTGAGATCTGAGAATCTTTTTTTCGTCTTTATCGTCGAATTAAAACGTTTGTAGTGCGACCTTAGTTTTACTTGGAATAAAGAACTTTTTATTATTTGCAACGCAAGTCAGCTTAAAAATTTTTATTAGAGCTAAAATAATAGGTGTAACATTGAACAAAAAGCATCAACAAGATAAGGAGTCTTCCATAAGACAAAGGAGTGGGCGAAGCCTAAACCTTTGCTTCTATAGTTTTCTTTGTCTCTTGTTCATGATTTTTCAGAGATTTTGATACGTATGCCTGTTATCCCTGAGAAGCTCACCTACGATGAGTATTTTTTCCCGTGCTTGGCGTGATTAAAATTCGCAGGATTTTTAAGGCACTTTGAGCCACTAGTCCAATTCATTTTTTATCTGCAAAGTACGGTCCAACATAATTTTCCGAGAGAGTTTTCTAATGAGTTTCTATTCACAAAGATTTTTTTTTTCACGCAAGCCTCGACAATATTAGACACACGTATATACATCGATAAAATCGTACAGGAAAAATGTATTAAAACCCCGTGATGTCCGGTATCATTTCGCGATTGCAAGTCAACAAAACCACCCCCTCGGCCTGAAAGCTCATTACGAAAGCAAACCTCCCTCGTGGAAACTATATTCGCAAAAGGATAAAAAGCAAGAGTGGCAGTAAGTATATGGTCTCGGAGGCTTCCATCGGACTGCAATTTTCATCCGAAGAAAACGCGCGTGACCGCGCACCCGCGCGCGCACTTACGTCGCCGACCCGTTGGACTTTCTTCCGGCGCACGTCGCACTCGTCGGGGGATCAAGAGCGAGCGTCGCGAAAAATGCTCGGAAGCGCGACTAAGCGCAGAAAAAACAATGGGGAGACCCCCCCGGAGGGAGGAGGACGCCCCCATGGGTAATTAGAGCCCGGGGACGGGGCAATTTCGCTGGCCATTTTTCACGCTAATCTGCGGTCTTCCGTGGCTCGTCCCTGCACCCGTGTAGCCGTATTACCGCGGCGGGACGAGAGTTGAAAAATCGAGTTGCGCACTTTGATGCGACCAACTTTAAATTTAAAAGCCAGCTGCAGCTCTGATGCACATTTTTGCTCTTCGCTCGTCCATTTTCCTTCATCCTTTTCTTTTCCAAGGATGCCCTCAGGATTTGTAGACGGTCATTACTTGTGGGTACAAATTACGAGAGAATATACAAGTACCCACTACATCTCCGCCTGTGTAATTAAAACTCAAACACGGAAGTGTTCACCTAAATGCACTACAATCATTCAAGGAGGTGAATGGACATCTCAAATCTATCAGGGTATCGCAAAAGGGAAATGATAGAAAAAAAAGACCCCAAAGGAAGGCCGATCTTGATCGTCCCTCATCTTGCGGGTCCAGTATAGTGTAAAAGTCCTTGCAAAATGAGCGATTGGATACAAAGCGCCGGTCCCCGGGTAAAATAAGGAAAAACGCAATTTCCTCATTGAATTAAAAAGTGGAGAGCTCGGGTAAATTAGTCGAGAGAGAGAGAGAGAGGGGGGTGAGGGTGTAGGGAGAGGATGGGGCAGGGCGTGTTGCATCAGGCCGGCGTTAATCCAGTCTCCAAGTTCGAAATCGATCAGAACAGCTCTCGCTCGCTCCATACAACTTTAACAAAAGTTTCGCTACCACGGCACAGGGAGAGAGTGAATTGGACGCGCCGGGTAAGGGGGAGAGGAGGGTAATTTAAGGCCGGGGCTCGCTTCGGCGCAACGCGATTATTCGGTATATCGTCCCTCTCCGCGCGGCCTCTAATCGAATGGAGCGTATTTCAATTAAGCTCCGTCAATCACACGAGCGACTCTTTCGCGCAAACTATCCTGCCTCCGTCCATCCCGAGCTTTTCAATAAATGTCATCTTTTTTTTCTTTTTCTTGTTTTCCAATGCTTCGACGCCAACTCCTTCCGTTAGTTATCCCCACGAGATGTTCAACACCGTGTCAACAAGTCTTTGAGCCCTCAATGACTCGCAGGGCGTTAATTGTTATCATTTGGATCGCAATGACAACAAGTATCGAGGAAAGGCAAAAATGTCCTCTTTCTCCTTTAGGATTTAATCCCGGAAGGATCCTGTTTCTGTTTACTGCAGCTGTTCCGGCGTGGACCGGGGATCCTCTCTCAATTTATAATCACCTTCCGGCAAATCAACGGCTCGAGCCTCCGTCTTAATACCCCGCCCCTCCTTGCTGCGTGCTCATCCGTCTCGCTTTTGGCCTCCGAATCCACTGTCCTTTTCCTTCCGTGACTTCCGGAGAGCAACAGCAGCCATCCTCGTGGATAATCCGGATTTGTAAGCTATTGATTTTCGCTCCGTTGGATGTAAATACGACGCGAGCGGGACGTGCTTTTTGCGCGCGTCCAGGCAGGGGAAATGATTTTGTTTTTTTTGAGGAACTGAGCTGCGTGCTGTTTTTTTTTTCAACAATGCACTCTAGAGTATACAAAGTACACGGTTCGCAGTTTGGTACTTTCATATCGGGGCCCGTCAGGTCTTTTCCACCGATCTCCGTTTTAACGCTACGCTCGAAGAATGGAGGACAAATAAAAAATACTCCAACGCGGGGCATCGAGAGCATTTCCCGGGGGGGGGGGGGAAAGAGCCAATATCAATATTGATGTATTATAAGCTCTCGCGAGCGTCTAGTTTGAAAGAGAGAAAACAAAAAAAAGGAGTCGATTTTTCACTCAATCGAGGACGCGCTTTTCGTACTCGAGGCATTTTCGTCGCGAGCTAGTAGCAGCAGCCTCTCAAGTAAAGAGCTTGCATACAGAGTCGGTGGCAGTAGTAGCGCGCCACTACTCCTCTTCCTTCTCCGCTTCTGTTGTACGGCGAATTTTTCTCACCAGCTTTTGCGTGGTGCACTCCAGCAGCGAGAGGAGATGATTTATTCCGGAGAAGACGGGGACACTCTTGCTCTCTCCTCTCCGCCGTGTTTACAAGCCCAGGGGGCTTTGTACCTTGGGTGTTACACTCCACTACTCCCCCATCTCTTCCGTTATATTGCACAGCGTACATGCCTTTTACTCCATTGACAGCACAACGAGCTTCATATTGCTCGAAAATGTCTATCGGGGCTCTTACTCGAAAGGAATTATATTTATCCCAAATTCCTCAGCAACGTTCCCAAACTTTGTGTAAAAGCTAAAAACTCGCCAGATAACGGTCATCAATTTTATTTTTTATTCATAAGTTTAATATCAAAGATATCAGAGTGAAAAAAAAAAAAAAAACAACCAAACGCTTGTGTCTGACCAAAATCGACCCGTTCTACTGGAAAAAAAGTCTTAATTTTTGTTTTACCTGCAAATTAGTTGTGTTTCTCGTTTGATGCACAGTCAATACAAATAGTTCCACGTGCACGTGGAGTCGTCTCACGTCTATTCATCACGGAAAGTGTACAAAGGCCTTGTCAAGCCAAGTGAGTTACTATCTCTGCCTCTATTTTATTCAGCGCACGAATACAACACAAACATCGGAGAGACGCTCCGCTCTTTGGATCCTCGGTTTCTAATTCGGATACGTATATATATACATATATATTTAGCCTAACTTTTGATACTTTTCGCTCTAGTTTCCCACCACCTAGGGTACGTGTGTTTACGGAACCATATAGCAGCGAGTGATGACGAGTGGAAAATTGAATTTCTCGCAGTTGCGGCCTAATTAGGATTTTTGGTCCGGCCCGTGCAGCCCCGGTTGGGCGTTCGAGGAGGAAGAAAGTTGTGTTCCCGAGTTCTTAGCTTAATCCGGGAACGGGGCTAATTGGATTTTACACCGTTCCCTCTCGTGTGGCAACGGCTCGAGAATTTTGAAAATTTATATGGAAATTCGCTGCGAAGTGGGGAATCGCGGGTTTTAAACTCTTCGCATCAGCGACTGAGAAAATTTATCGAGCGTTAACCTGTACCTTGTCGCCGTGCTGGAAGAATTATTTCACCCAAACGATGTCATTAAATGAATCGTCGATGGCAGAGGTTTCTGTATACGAATGTCTTGTTCAACTATCGTCTTAAAGCTTCCTTCGGTACATCAATATTTTTCGTTGAAGAAAATATCCAATGCGCAATAACTGTGTGCAATTTTTTTTCTAAAATCTATGCAACGACTTACCCCACACGTACTTTGGTCTACTCATCATCTCAATACAGCTCATTTTTTGTTTACGGATACCTCGTGTTCGCAATTTTTTTAATGGTCCTTTTTTCCATTTCGAAACTTCGGTTTACATTATGCGCTGAAAATTTCTTAACGCATCGCTGAAAAACTTCTTTATTGTCACTTTATTTTATTGCAAGTGTTTCCGAAAGTAAGTATACTTATATGGAGCTCCTCTTACCCCTTCCTCTGACATATGTTACACGAACATTTAAACTCTTTTTTAACCAAATTTAACACATAAAAATTATCCACCTACAGATTGTTAAAACAAAAAAATTTTTTTTAAAAAGGCAGAAATGTAATATCACAAACCTTCCAATTCTGACTTTAAAATTTCGGAACTGTGATTGCGTGCCTCGAATATACAAGATCTCTCTATTACACGTATATGAGTACACGCGTACTCTTGTGGAATATCGTATTTATTATGTAAATCAGATATAAAATGATATACCGTACGTTGCGTGAAACAGCTGTCCAACAGACGGATTGACAAATATGAATGATTAATTTGTTCTAACTTGACGATATTGCGCACCGCACTACCAACCAAAGCAATCATTTTAACTCGCATTTTACAATTTGACCCCCAAAATTTCACGATACAATCGTCTGGCTAATCTTTTATTTATTTATAAACGAGGGAAGCCCTAAATTAAATACGAAAATAATAACATTGTGTGAAAAAAAAAAAAAAAAGCATAAGTAATGATTAATAAAAAGGCATCAAGTGATAATAAGTATCAACAAGTTACTTAATCACTAGACAAAAAGTTAGTGATATTCAAATAGATCAGGTGAAGCAATCCTTGTATAGTTGCGGATAGTAAATTATTCCACTCTCTCCGAAGTCTGTATACGTCACACTATGAAAAAATGGAGCCATTTAAAGAGGAGTGGTCATCGAGCCTTCCTTAGGGATGACCTAGTAGTTTTCTTTTTTACAAAAAAAAAGACTAGGGACGGAGGACCTATAGAAATTGAGTCTTAAGACTTTAAAGGTAAATATTAGATCGTTGTAAGTATGAATTGACTTGATTCCAGGTAGATTAAACTGTTTGGCACCCTTACTGTATTATCATGAAAGAAGTAACGAAGAGGAGTATCCGATTCATTAATTTATAATTTTTCCACATTAGAATGTCACAATTTTCATTGTGGAAAAAAAAAAAAAAAAAAAAAAAAAAAGAGTCACGTACCATCCGACTAATACATAGGTATACGCAGCCTCGCGTTCCCAGCAACCACTTGCATCTCCATGCGCCAGCGAAAATATCTCCAATCTCGTCGTTTAAATTGAATTTCCCGAGAAGGGTCGGAAACGTAATCGTCCCGCAGCCATCCAAATTTGTAACACTTCACGTACACGATAATACAAGCGATTGGCTAGACAATCTCCCTCCTAGCTTTTAGACCAAGGCAAGAAGATAGGTACAACAGTAGCGCACACACCACCTAAGAGAACAAAAGTGTATGGTCCAAGGGGGGGGGTGGGATGAGAGCTTGCAAGCTCACCTTAACACACGCGTGTAAGTACGCACGTACGTGTGTGTGTGTGTGTGTGTGTGTGTGTGTGTCCTTCGATCCTCGTGAGGTGGTTACGAGAACGATCGGTCGTTACGTGGAAACGTGCCTCGAGAGCAAGCACATATATATGCACCCCGTGGTACACACGTACGTGTACGTTGTACACATAAGCGCGTGGAAGCGATGGGCTTTCCTTCCCTTCTCCGAGCCGTCTCCGTCGATTTTATGCACTGTCGGGGCCCTCCCCCCTGCGCTCTTTGTCTTCGTCCTCGCGTTCTTTTTCTCCTTCTTTGTTTCCGGCACTATCCGAGTGCTGCTGCTGTCAGTGGCTGCGGACTCTTTCCTCGAGCTTTTTCCCTCGGCCTCCCGAGTTTACTTTTCTGCACGAAGGACTGCCGGGACGAGAGCTCGCCTTATACGTACTCTGGTGCACCTGATTTTAAATTTGGATCCATCCGTTGTCTTAAAGGTGAAATTTTTTGAAAAGATGTACTCTTTGTTTTTAGTACGAGGTTCAGAGGACTGTCCTATTGCGGTAGAACAGTTTACGTTATCACCAGTTTTCCTGTAGCCGTTGATAGGCTTACCTGGTTGAAACTTTTGGAGCTGAAAAATCTCGATTTAAAACATACTCTTTTAACTGAGTTTGTACATTAATGTGTGCTACAAGTTTTTTGTATTATCACCTCTGTACCCTCGTTACAAGCTATGCCAATGGATTTCAGCTTTCAAACGAACAAACCATCGAAACTCAAACAAGGAAAAAGAAAAAAAGGAATAAGACAAAAGCGATCAGTGAGCCATCCGTTAGTTGTATCGTTTGTACCAGTCGATTATCGAACATCCATTTTATTCGCTGCCACGTCACACTTGTGAAATTCTGATAATAATCCGACATTAAAATATCGATACGGGCGTTACAGAGAAAGAGAATGTCCGATGCCGAGTGGAAGAATATGAGCGCTTGGCTCTCGATAATGAAATGTACACAGACGCTTTATTCGCGTGTACTATTTTATCTATTGTAACCATTTTTTATACAAGTATTGCAAAAAAAAAACTTTATTTGTAATGAGAAGGTAACGTCTTTTGCAATATTATGGTTTGAATCTTGATTCATCTTTAATCTTCTGAACAAAAAAAAAAAAAAAATTCATAGTTCTCCCGTGGATCTGACAGTCATTTCCGTGATCTAAAACATAAATTTAGAGCAACAATTAAGTAACTCGCCATGAGATATACACCTATACACCTAAGAAGCGAATACATAACGTAATTATCGTACCTGAACGTTCGGTGGAGTACCCAAAGCGTACAGAAGGGCATCGGCAACGTCTGACGGTTCGAGAGCCCGAACTTTGTCAAACAAATCGCTGAGTGCCTCGTTGCACTTTGTTATTTCGGTTCTCACGATACCTGGACTGATGCTCTGCAACAATAACACACCCTCCTATGATAAACCAAAAAAAAAAAAACAAAAAAAAAAAAAAAGCATTGTTCTTAAAGGTGTAACTTTTCTTTTGCACACTCACGGTGATTCTTATGGGGAGGGACAGACGACTGATTTCCCGGCGAACGGTGTGGGTCATTGCAACGGTCGCGTGTTTGCTGGCCGGGTAGAGACTCCAGCCGTTAGCTCCAGCTTGCTCGGAAAAAACTCCCTCGGGCACTTCGTGGCCTAATATGCTGTAACGTGGAGGTTTTTTTTTTTTTCTTCCATTTTATCCACTCGTATTTAACCTCGACAGTTTAAGGGGTGGGCGGAGAAAAAGAGAAAACTTCAAACCTGTTGATGTTGAAGATGTGTCCTTCAACTTTGTGATTTCGCATCGATTGTACCGCCTTGGAGGTGCAGCTTGCCACCCCGAGCACATTGATGTTTATCAACCTCTCGAAAGATGCTCTGTCGCTCTCTGATTCGCATGTGCCCATGTGTATTGTGCAGGTACAAGTGCGTACGTGCAAAGAGACAAAAATATTGACAATATTATTTAATTTAGATGCATTTTTGTTTGCACTCGTCTAATTGTTGGTGATGAATGATTATGATACAGTGGGACAATCGAGTATTTATGATGGTCATTTGTTAATATTTCAATGCGAACTCTTCGCGAATGCTAATTCCTATACAAACACCACAAGGTGAATTTTATCATGGGACACAATCTAAATGTGTAAGCATATACATCAAGAGATATTTAAAAATTATTGGCAATAGTTTACCACTTAAAAAAGACAAGTATTGTACCGATGGAATTTTTACGATGAGAAAAAAAAATGCACTAGAAATTTCAGTTCACATATTCATTGGCTCTTTCATAGAAAACACTATGTTTACTGAGAAAATAATTTTTTATCGTGACTTATTAAAGTGAGTTTACAAACTTTTAATTGGAAAAGTTATGAAGCAACAGAAAATATAAAAAATTCCATCAATACACACCTCGTTTAACAAAGTTTCTTATTCGCAAAGGTTGAAAAAAAAGGCTCGACATCACGGAGCGCGATTTTGTTTGATTTCCATCAGAAATTAAAACATTACTTTTCCATCGGGTTCTCGTAAGTGTGCTTATTAAAAATCAACAAGCCCGTTGGTACGTGATGAAAACGAAAAAAATAACGTTTGACCGACAAAGTTGAAAAAAAAAAAAAAAAAAACGAGTCCACTTAGAAAGGCAAGGACTCAATTAGCCTTGTCGATTACGAAACCACTCGCACGGATACAAGTGGCAAAATTAATTTAACCTGCTGCATTCAAAGCCAGAGAGGGAATCAATAAACACCAGCCTCACGGTAAATTACCAGTTGGACGCCTCGTAAGTACAATTTTTTAGGGTGAGCTGTCTTGAAACATGTGCAAGTATGTAACGAGGGGTCCCCTCGAGGGAATTTTCCAAGCGACAAAGAACGAGGACGCGCAGAATCTCGGGGAACGCTACTGCCACTACTGTGCACCTACGACATAATGATCACACGCAGTTTTGCTCCAGGGCACTCCCGCGTTGCTAAACTATTATTTCGCCAAGCAATTTTTTTTTTATGCGAAGCAGCACTGCTTGAATCGCACGTACATATACATTTACATACGAGTGTACGTATATGGAGGCGTAGTTTTTAGAAAAATCCTCACCAACAAGGGGCGTGTAATCAGTGACTCCGGCGTTATTCACGAGAATATGTGGACAGCCGACATTGAGCTCAATCCAGTCAAAGGCCTCGGAAATGTCCTGCTCGCGTGAAACATCACACTTGACGGCGTACATGTTGCCCAGCTTGGGGTCGCCTATGCGTAGTTTCTGGTGCTCCACGGCTTGACGCTGCAAACGCTCGATCTGCACGTCAAGTCCAACGACGTTGACGCCGGCGAGGAGGAGGCTTCTGCCGATCGATGCACCGATTCCCGACGCAGCGCCAGTTACCACTGCGGTTTTGCCTATCCAACGATCCATTTGTTTTTTTTTTTTTTTATTTCAAAGTCACTCGTAGGTGGACTTGGAGCTGCTTCGATGGTTTTCAATTAATTCAGCTGTGGAAATAATTTTGCTTTTTAATTCAAAAGTAAGATTATTTAGTGATTATTATATAAACTGTCGATAGCAGCGAGAAAATTTTTACACTTATCGCATATTTTGCATTACTTATTGTTAATTATAGTGCCCGTTACACTTCACAGTTCATTGGCTCGCAGATCAACTACTATACTCGACGACGTGAATTTTTCAAGATTGCGAAAATCAAACCAAAGGTACGTTTAAGTAGGTTGGACATGTGACATTTTTTTTTTCTTATAATTATCTTGAGCTACTGGTCTTGCAAGCTATAAACACTATAATTACATACCAGGATGATTTATTACAGCATAACGTACGGATAAAATTTTTCTTTAATTACCAAGGCAAAATATGATTCTCATTACTCGAGTAAGCAATTTTTTGAAATACGTAATTAATTTGTTTTTTGCTTTTTTTTTTTCACCTACCACTATAAGTGCGTCCATAATAAGTTCATGAGTGTAAAAATTAAAGTTTATCTATGTATCTCTTATCAGATTTAAATTATCGTTATTTTAGAATGTTTGTTCACCATTATTTTCTAATGAAACAAAAACTAAGAATTTAAAAACTTGAAACAAAACAGACTGTGTTTTTCCACAACACTTAAAAAACTAGTATCAGCTTATCTCGACACTCGTGAATTCCTAACCGACACAACAACGATTGGCGCACAAAAATAAAAAATATCCCACTCAATGATGTAGAGATGATTGCGTAACGTCGAGCGAAATGTGTAACTGCTTGACGCACGAGCAACGACTAAAGAGCACAAAATGATTATCAAGCTGAAACTGGATCGAGTCTCCAAGCCCCACTACCTCGTATACGCACGCATACGCTCTCGAAGCAATGAATATTTATTACTCGAGCTCAGAAACAGATTACAGCTGCCGATTTGCGAATGTTGTGTGCGACCGTTAGATAAAAGTTCGCTCGTCGCCTCTTGTATTTTTCGGACAAGAGGTAATGATTTTTGATGGATTGGACGAAACGCCAATACAGCGATACCTTCGGAAGGAGAAAGCTCTAGTAGCAGTGGTTTACGCCGAGGATGTACGAGAAACTGGTAGTGAGGGAGAAGTGCATATAGATACAAGGGAGTAGATATATGGTTGGGGCGAAGAGGAGAGAATGAGGTATCCCTTGGTGGATTACGCGGCTGATCCGTACGCCCCGGGGCTCTCTTTCTCTTATATCCTCCTTAAATTGCTTGCTTGGTCTTTGCTTGTGTGTGTGGTGTGTGCGTGTGTGTGTTCTTCGAGGGGAGCTCGATGAAGAGCGAAAAAAGGAAAGTGAACGGTGCAGTCGAGCAAAAGTTGATGCCTGCCTTGATTCTCGGGTAGTTATCTCTCCGACTGACTTATTGACGAGCGTTGGCGCGTGGTTTTTAGGTACGAGTGTTCCTCGGTAGTACCTCTTTTTTTTTTTTTTTTTTTTTTTTTTGCAACAAAAAATCCTGTACCCTATTAAAAAGTTGTTATCGGTTTGACCTCTCTTTTTTTATATGTGGTATCTCAATCTTATGGTGTCAAATACAGAAAATTGCATGGGAAGGGAAAATTTTACCTGAATATAAACACCCGCAGGTAATATAATTTTTTTACAACCAACACGTGTATTTCGGTACTATCTTTATGATTTCAAAACTGAGTAGTTGCAAATGTTACTTAAAAAAAAAAAAAATAATCTGATAGTTTAAGTGGACAAAAAAATCAAAGAGTCACAAAAAGTATGGTGGATTTGAATTTCGTACCAACACCCCGAGACGAGGGATAATTTGCACAAGGATGTACAATAAAAAGAGAAAAAACTAGAAAATCCTGGGAGTTGTTTTTTCAATCGATAAGCACGAATCCACGTCCGTAGACCTACACGAATGACAAAAAAAACTAGATGTGGGAGTAGCAAACGTAGGTACGAGTTTTCCACCTTGTAAAACGAACTGTCGACTAATCGCGTCGGTGCGTGTACGCTTTTCTCTGTAATCCTTGGCACCAACAACAGTACCAGCAACAACAACAGGAAGGCACGATATTCATTTCGAATTTTTCACCGCCCGGCTCTACTCTCCACTGTACCCTCGCTCCTATTTTTTTGTTTGTCTGTTTGTTCACCTACCCCCTGCATCGCAGTATAGCATACCGGAGGAATCGGCCGTAATTGAAAATCGCTGTCGCGAAAGGCGAGCTGCTCTTTGATGCCTCGATGCGTGTAAAATACTGTCGACGCTCGTCGAACCGAGGCCTGGGCGGAGAAGCCGATAGTACATGCCGTGCAGATGCGAAACATCCTCCCCACCCCCTCACTTTTTTTCGGGTAAAGGAAGACGCAGTCGTTATCTGTGCTCTACGTTGCTCTGATGTACAGGTTCAGTTGTTTGGATACGTATACGGATGTATACGTGTGTAGGAAAATCGCTGATACTTTCCGATAGTTTGCTCTCCATCGAGTGCAAGGATGTTCCTTACGACAATTCAAAATATTGCAGTTGAGTAACAGTAACATTGAAAAAAACAACTCACACAGAGAAATTTTTTATTTTATTTTTTTTCTACTTTTTACGTGATTAGACAAAGTCATCCTGAAGTACAGTTTAAAATGTTCATAAGTAGTTTCATCATCATTTTCACCCAAGAATTTTATGTTAAATGGTTACAAATTCTCGGATTCGTCAATAATCCTTGGAGCCATTTGATAGTCAAACGATACTCAGCAATTGGCTTATCTTGCAATTATAATAGCAGTACTGCAAATGTAAAAAAAATACCATCAAATACTTTTAATGCAACAACTTTTTGTAGGGCTGATGAGGACTGAAACGTTGTTTTTTAATAAATTCAAGGATATGACAGTACCACCATTGGACGTTGTTTTTAATAAAAAAAAAAAAAAAAAAAAAAAAAAGAACCAGTCCAAGTTATTTTTCTTCCCATGAATTTTGAGTTGGCTTTATTTTATTTACGGAGACGGTCGACGATTAATTTCGCCAACACGAGCACTCCAGCAAAATAACTCATCACATTCACATCCGCGTGTCCCCACCGTACACACACACACACACACACACACACACACACACACACACACAGAGAGAGAGAGAGGCTCGAATACTTTCCGATCGGAAAAACAAATGAATCGACCGGCACGGCGTGAGCCTGACAGTATACACACCCACGCACCCATCCGATAATGTACCTCCGTCATTACAATAAATATCGGTGCTGCTGATCGCCCATTACATACCGAACCGAGCATTATCAAAACTACTTTCATTATTTCCTTTGACATGCCTCCTCCCCCCGTACAACTCGCCCGTCGATTCCAGGCTGTGTGTTCTCTCTCGCGGTGCGGCGGTCGACCATAATTAATACAAACAATTTCGTACGTGCGTTACACCCACCCACACGAGACAAAGTGCGCGGGGACGAAACATAGCCCGCGTATATAAACTGTATAACCCCTGCATTTGACAGAAAATCCCGGGTCCACCGCTGGCATTACCACCGAAAAAGAGGAAAACAGCGAGAGAGAGAGAGAGAGAGTGTTTGCGCGAGCACAACGTGTCACTTTGTTTTCAGCTCCGATGGAAATCGGTGGAAGAGCGTAGAGGTATCAAACGAGAGCCTCCCGTCGCGTTCATCATCACCCCCGTATGTATCCTTTTCCCGCGGATCGCGAGCATCATCCAGCTCGATGTTTCCCGACAGCTGTCAAAAGAAGAAGAAGAAAAGCTCGTCAATCGCAGTTCCACCTGTTCTTACACCGGGCAAAGCAACACGTGCACTCGCAGAGCTCTTCCAATCGGTGTATGAGTATACAAGCTCGAAGGGGTATGTATGTTATGTGTGTATAGGGGGCTTCCGAACAGCTGTAGACCGGCACAATTACAGCAACGATACCCAAGGGATCGTGTAGTATGGAGTAGCGCAGGGGAGAGCCGGGCGCTTTGGTACAGGTACAGATGCAAGCTCTGCAATGGACAGGTACAATAGGTGGTCGCCGCCGTGTGCAGGTGGGTACAGAGCCCAGCTCGCCCGTTATAATATACCAAGGACTGCAGGCGAGTATCGGAGACCGAAAGGGAATCCGCTCGCGCACCACCCAACCGTGTACGCGTGTGCGTACGTATATATATACATGCGTTTTCCTCCCCATAGCTCCGATGGGTAGCAGAGAGAGAGAGAGAAAGAGCTGGGTATGGGGTGCGAGTTAACAGGCGGGCGTCCGGCGGTGGCGTAATTTGCTGTATGCGATGCAGCGAGATGGATAGACGGGCCATCCAGCCTCCAGCGGTGGCTAGTCGGCCATCCCCCATCCCTGAACTCCAGTCCAGCAGCTCCCCCAAGATCGATGGATTTATGCAAATGCAGGCAGTTAGAGTCCCGTGCAGGACTACTTCCTCTCTCTCTCTCTCTCGCTCGCTCTGTGTGTGTGTGCGTGTGGACTACATACAGGAGGGGGGGGGACCACCACCTCGTCCTCTCATACGCTTTCGTCGTCTGAATAATGCCTCGATAAGATAGGCGAGCTTGCACGAGGCTCTACTACTACAACCACACCAACCAACCCCCCCATTGATTTGTCGCTCCCCCCTCCCCTCTTTGCATGTCCATATAGTCCCTCGCTCTCGGCTTTGGCTTCATCTTACAAGCTCGAGCGCACGTGTGTCTCTCTATGCGCATTCCTTGCGCTGCTGGGCTTCGTACGAACTCTGTTGCCGATGCCATTCTCTCATCGTGAGTGTGTATTTACGCGCGCCCCCACGGAGCGAGTTTCTGGAAAGTGGGTCTTACCTTACTCGGCCATCATCTACTGGTGGGTCGTGATAGTACCGCTACCACTACCCCCCAAGTCAAATGAGGTACAGGTGACCATAGCGTTACTTCTACCAGAAAGTGCGTGGACACGAGTCATGATTTTTAATCGATGAGGAATCAAAAAAAAAAAAAAAAAAAGTACAGCACGTACTGCACCAAACGAGTTGCATGAGAAAATTTTGTCACGTGTATACCCGCAAAACGTGTAGTCGTACACCCGTTGGCCATCATCGCGGGAGCCGGTCCATTTCGAAAATTTCATTCAAAACAATGGTCCGCGCGCGCGGCCGTACAATAACCCAATAACCATCAGCGATGGCGCCGAGAGCGAGTCGGGAAAGAGGTCGAAAATCACATTGCGCGCGTCGGGCACGTCAACTTCCATCACGTCCACATCTCGTCCGGTGTGGCGCGGGTGGGCAAGAAAATACATTATTCAAATTAAAGCCGCGCGCGCGTGTGCGTCACTGCACATATTATATACAGCATTGTTGCGCCTCAACCCTGAAAACTCCCGCAGAGGGCACTCGTCGTCATCACCGGTGCATATACGCGACGACCGGGTAATCGAAAAAGCTGGACCGGCAGGAATAATTTGCGCCGTAAAATGTCCGGTGCCATCCTGACGTTTATGCATGTATTTCACGCGCGACGAGGAAAGAGAAAAAAAAATCAAAGGGGGGAAAGCCGCGTGTAGGGTGTATATGTACCTATTACGCGCGACGGAAAATTTGGCCGGCGGAAACTTTATTAGGGGACGTATATATATATACAACGTTGGCCGGCCGAAATGGCCCCGTGACGTTTTCGCGGCTCATCAAAATGCGGGGTCGGCGGGGATGACGAGGAGTTTTGCCCAACTGGCAACGAGGGAACTGGTAATATATACGCGTAAACGTGTGTGGTGCTATACGAGGGGGAGGTGGGGTAGAGGTGCACGTGTACGGTATTGGAGTTGCCGAAGACGTTGAAGCCGGGGTGCAAGAACGAGGACGTAATTACTAAGAGAAACAGAAGGATTGGCAGGGCCCGGGTGCTTCGTTAGCGGCAAAACGAAGGTGTAAATACCGGCGACTACGTGTTTCACGTGCAGCCTCTGCGTTTTCGCGCCGTGCCATTATACATATATATATATATATACATACGCGTGGGTGTGCGAGTGTGCAGGTGGGAAGAAAATTTTCGGGGCAAACTGCTGCAGGTGGGTTTTACGCGGAGCTGGAGTAGATACTCGCGCGCGTGTGTGTATGGATCGCGTGTCGTCCTCTTGATTAGATTGAGCTTGATTTTAACTGGGTTTGCTAAATTGTTGATGGATGTACACGTAGGTACATATACATATCACTACATATATATATATATATACATGCATACACCGAAGCGAGACTTAATTGAAATAGTTTGGTAGCTCGTTCATGGGACGGGATCCTCATTGCTTCGGAGCAACGCGTTGGGTAACAAGTGTCTGACTATACTCGGGTTTTTCTACTGACAAGCATTTGTGCCGTATGCTTCTTTTAACGAGTCTTGTGCGATGTGCTGGACTTTTCTCTCATAATAACCTTGTTGCCGAGTGACTTGTTTTAACTCATACGTATAAAAAATAAATGATGAAATCCAGAGTAGAATTAATAGATGAAATAAGCATTTTTTCCTCCTTTGCAATCGCGGAGGTCCTCCACTGCTCATTTATGCGTCTTTGTTTTGAAACAAGCAATTAAGAAAGTGACCCAAAAAAGCTTCAGCTCCGTTGGTCACGTAGAATAAACAAAACAAAAAAAAAAATAAATAAAAAAAAATAAACCTACAAATAAGTAACCGAGCAAACTGTCGAGGAGCCACGATATTGAAATTTCCCCTTCTCTCCGACCTCCAGGTTAAATGTCTTTCCGATGCGTATAAATCAAAGATATACCGTCGGGGTAAGTACTTTTCAATCGAATGATTCACCCGCATCTCGACGGCCCCCCATGCAGATACCTTCAATTTACATTGATATTCCAGACAAATGCTCCCCCCCCCTTACTCGGCATATATACACACGCGCGCGCGCGAACAGAAAGAATTTGCGGAGGTTCTTCATCTTATCTCGCCTGAGAGAGGAGTCTCGCTTAAAACGTCGTTTGCCCTCGACGTATTAGCAGCAGAGTATACGTGTATATAGCTGTATTATCGCGCTGCCTGTATAGCGTATATCCATGTGTGCGCGGGCAGATCCGTGAGGCAGGTATAGTTATGAGCGTCGATCAAAAATCGATGCTGGGGTGCACAATCTATGGATAAAAGTTATTGGGGAATAGTAGAGGGTCGCGATCCCGTATATAACATAGGTAGCACATATCTTTTAAGTGTACATCGCAGTTCTCACTTATTTCCGGTCTCAGACTTTGACGATGCATCAAGATGTTTTTTTTTTTTTTTTTTTCAACCTCAACCGTCCGTGTATTTCCCTCTTTAAGCTCCGTTGGCTCCCCCCTCCCGCCATTATATGTACGCACAACAAGGGCTCCACTGCAAAATACGAAGGCAAAGAGAAAGGAGGGAGGAGTCGCGCTCTAAATACGCGTTAATTGATCAAATTACAGAGAACGGCTGCGGTCGTGCGAAGGTGGTGGTGCGTTGGATAGGCACATTGGTGTTGCAACAACAGAGGCACAGTGTGGCACGGGCTACGAATCGAAATTGTAGGGAAGGGCTACGGTCGGTTGAGCAGTTCCCAAATTTTGACCATACGAGGGGGGGTTCCAGTGTATCGTCATACCTCTCGTTCCAACTTGGACGGGGCGGGGAGAGGGTTGGAGGAGGTTAACGCTCAAGTGTGTTCGTTCCTGGTTCATTCGGGCGCGAATTTCGGTTTTAATTAGTGGACCACTGCCGCTTCTGGGGAGCAATGATTGATCGAGAGAGAGAGTATCGCTGATTGCCAGTTGCGTGCGAAGCTTCCTCGGTTTGTGTCCAAATTTATCTAGCGTGCAGTGTTTGTTCTGGTGGTCAGCCATGAATATACATGTATATACATGTGTGCGCGTGCTTCCGTTGAGTGTTAGGGGCTTGGAGTGTTTTTAAGTGGAGCGAGTAAGTTGGGGCTATTCAGGATTCGGCATATCAGAGTTATCGGTGTGATGACGTTGAATCATCGTGAGTATGGGCCACTTTTCACTTCCCTTGTTTCTTTTATTCCAAAGTGTCTCGTCGTTTTTAACAATTAAAATCGTGCTTGTACAAGCTGCAGTGGAATATGATGTGTAATTAAACGTATTGTCATCGTTTTGTGTCACGTATGATTAAAAAATTCAAGTAAGAGTTTTACCATAATTCAAAAATGCTTCAATATTTTATTCGAAAAATTTCCAAGCGTTTAACAATCCGTTCAGATATTTACTCAAAAATATTTGTAAACGATATTTATTATTATTTTGTAAATATTGTCATTTTCGATTTTTTCTAGAATAAATTTTAGTTTTCGTACAAACTACTCTATACTCGTCAATAAAGACTCAGATCTTCTCATTTGAATCGTGTTCATAGCTGTTGATTATACGAGTGCAGAAAAATGTCTTATTATAAACTTTTATATTTATTATTTTATCATGGTTATTGGAAAAAAAAACTACCACACCCAAAAACTCAAGATCAAAAGCAACAGTATCAACTTTAATTTTTTCCCGTAAAAGTCTCAATATTTCATTGCAAATTATTTACCAGTTTCGTGATGAAAGTAATGAAATTCTCAAATTTAATTTGATGGTTTTTCCATGTAAATTCGTCATACAAATTTCATTGGTCATCACACGAATTATCAATATGAAGTGAAAAACTACGCCAAATCAAATTGATAAGTCCCAGTTGTCGAGTGACCACTGAAATTTATCACACATAAAGGAATTGATGAAAAAAAAAAAAAAAAATTATAATTTTAGTTTGAGCAAGCACGTTCTTTGACTAAAATGCGTTAATAATCATAGGTAATGATTAAAAAAAGTGTCAGAGCAACGGTGTCCGCACAAACCATCGCACCCCACCTGAAACCTGTCTGTGCGTGTATATATATTATATATACCATATTGTATTAGCACAGGGGTCAGAGTAAAGCAGCATCAAAGCGCGTTTCCCATACATATGGAGTATATATGACATGATATGCGTTGGCAAATATGATGCAGAGTCGGACGAGGGTGATGCGTACGCGTGTTTCCATGAATATGGCCAAGAGTACAAAGAGACGGCCCGAATGAAAGAGGGGAAGAATTCGGGGGAGAAATTAACGGCAAAAAGAGCTTTTTTACGCCAAAGTCCCGGTCTAACCGGCTCTTGTTCGACGAGTTGGATTTTAAACGAAAAGCTACAATTTTGTAAACATGTGCAAATTACTCTGTAAAAGAGCCCCTTAAAATAATTAAAAATATCAAACTGATTCAACATCGAGATCGCGGTGCACGAGAGCGTGTGGTATAATTATTTTTCGACCCCCTCTAAAAGTTCGGTTTGCTTTTTAACCTGAAATATAAAATGGACCAATAGCGTCGAGGCGTTACGGTCGATTTTCAGTGCTTTCCGTACAACGTATGCAGAACAAACAAGAAACAGCGTAGCTGCAGGAGGCAGCAGAAGAGCGAAATCTTGGGGGGGGGGGAATTGAAATTGCAGGAAAAAGAGTCCAGGGCAGCGAGAGAGAGAAACTGGCTCGCGAGCGACGTGACGCGGGTTCGAGAAAAGGAGCCCGCGGACCAGTTTTTTTTTTTTTTTTTTTTTGTACGTAGGTACAGTCCTTGCCAAAATAAATAGGATATTCCAGAATAAATGCTTAGCTACGTGCTTTCGAAATGGTTATATCGAGTGCCAGAACTGTCTCTCCGGTGCTGCTACTACTCCCCCCTTGCATGGGAGAGCGAAAAACGTCTGTCGCAATTTTTCACGTTTCGCGCTTCTTCCTTTCCCCTCCCTCTCGCGTACGCCTTTTTCTTTCCGCAGTATTTTGGCATCGCATCTCTGTGCACACTTTTTCATTTCGATGGATCGTATGGAGTTGTTTTGAAGGGTAATTTTTACAAGCTGATTGATCCAAACGCCAATAAAGTATCCACTCGAAACTCCACCGGGTGGTAAATCTAGTCACTTTGTGTTTACGTTTCGCGATAACGAAAGTATCTTCAATAGACGCGAGAGTCGGGATTATTCATTGAAAAAAATTTCAGCAAAATCAGCAAAATATCATTGGATATTTAATAATTGAGGAGCAGTTGGAAATAAAGGGGGAAAAATAAAAAAAAGAAAGTTCGGTGAGCGTGTATACGAAGCCGGATTGGTGCAGGATTAAGTCACGTTTTGCACGTTCGACTCGGCAGTTTTGCAACGCCCCAGGGTTGCACGAACTTAACACCCCCACCCCCATCCACAGCTCGGGTTTCCCTCTCTCCCCCTTTTTTTCTTTTTTCCCACCCGGTCTTGATCATTTTTTCTCACCCGCCCCTAAACTCTCGATAGGGATCCCTTTAATATCGGTAGCTCGTCTATTTGTTTATTCCTTCGCTCCCCTTTCACAATGTTCCTACGGATGTCACTTGCACCTACCCATCTGGCCCACGGACGAAGACACCGACGAGCAAAGGGTGGAATGATCGGTAAAGGAGCTTTGAGCATACTTACGCACATACCAAAAACGAATGTTTCCCCACCTGCCGCAAGTCAAATGTAAAATCTCAAGTTGCACTCGAAAGAAATGGATAAAATTAATCAACACCTGTCTCCATACTTGGACGGGCTGCTGTAAACGAAGGAAAAAGATACCTTACACGGGGTGGGTCCGACACGCAAACAGTTCGCAAAGCCGTTGCGGCTGCATAGGCACCCGACTTCCCGAAAACTCGCACGAGAGGGCAAACTCCCTCGGGAGGGATTTTTCACTCGCAAGTATACACGAATATTTATATACATACGTATGCATGCACACCGAGAGAAAAAGAGGGGCGAGGGGGGGGGGTGAGGTCCCATCCGGTTTTTCACGCCCGAGTCGATCGGCCGGAATTCGTGCGACGAATGCAGCCGCTCCGTAAAATATTTAGAAGCCAGCGGAGCAGAAGAAGAAGAAGAGAGGGCCTCGAGGAGTGTGGGAGGAAGGAAACGCACACACACGCGGCGTCCAAGACGATATGGGAGGAGGTTGCACGTATATATAGCACGACGGCGCTGGCTCGTGAATATTTTACAGCTGCCGGAAACTGCGGCTGAAAGGACGCGCGCGCGTGTGTGTGTCCGACACGTACACGCGACGAGGACGGAAGGGGGGATGTAGCGGGGGGTGGCTCTCTTTCGTGAAAAATTCGTTAAACGCGAGTTTCATGAAAGAAGCGCCGGTAGCCTTTGTCTCCTCCTCCTCCCTCTTCTTTAGCGGGTAATGGGCATTACGCAGCTGTCGATGCGCGTCTCCCTGCATGCCAAGAGCCGAGGGAACAATTGTTTTCGCGTTTCCACGGGCTCCGGTGAAAAATCGACACCCCACACCCTCCCCCCACGAAATGGATCCTGTGTTTATATAGGCAACCACCATATTTTTACGCGGCTTCGCTACGAGCCCCTTTTTTCCTCCTTTCTCTCCTCCACACCCGCGAAAGACGCGCAAAATTTTTTTTTCGTTGCAGGCACAAAGCAACTAAAACCAAAGTTGGTAAAAAGCAAACTCGAGAACTGCCATGTATACGATACACCACAACTGCAAAGTTAACGAGCGCGTACAAGTTTGGGAGTAGACGGGATGTCAGGGGAGGGGGCTGAAAAGTACAAAAAACTAATCGAAGCCCTTTATTCGCTCCAAGCTATTGCGGTCCTTTTTTTTTTTAACGAGATAACGAGTGGTTGTTGGGCGAGTGTAAGTATGTACACCTAGGCAGGATAAGATTGTAAGAGAGAAGAAAGCGTCGATGCAGGGCACGGGGGGCTAATAAAATTAAAATCATCCCTTCCGTGTTTGCTCGCGCCCTCTCTCCCTCTCGCCATGGCAATTAATTAGGTGTTATTGCCGTTTTACCTTCGTAAATATACATCCACAAGGAGCGCGACAAGATGCTCGCTCGCCTGGCTTGTGTACGAGTGAGCCAGCCCCAAACGTAAATCAAGTCGAGTTTTCGCAAACTTGTGCCAGCAGCACGCGCTGTGTAAAACAGAGGAGAAACAGGAGATAAGAACCAGGGGAAGGGGGTGGGGGAGGGGAAGCTGTGCGTGCTCCCTCGTCAGCGAAAGAAAGGCTGGTTGGGGATGAAAATAATATTTGCCCACAAAGTTTGGGCAATCGTCTACTCTCGTTCGTTGTAAATTGTAAGATCATACACGGCAAAGAGTGTGCGTATTGTATACAGGTACAGGTACTATACGAGCCACGAGTGTGTCTTATTCGTTAATTACGAGCGTGGAGTTGTGAGAATAAACTTTTGGCTTCTCGGTCTGGTCGTTGAATCTTACTTTCTCCGCGTTGTTTCAATAATGTATACAACGCTGTGGGTGCGTGAGAAAACTTTGAAGAAAAAACTATGGTAATTAATAAAAATAAATAAATAAATAAAAAAAATAAAAAAAAACAAATTAAAATAAATGCGAGTACGAGTACAACGACCCTCCGACCTCGTCAATTAAAAGCTTCATTCACGCGAGTCCCTTCCAAAAACAATCGCGCCCTTTGGTAAACAATGAATTTCGTACGTGATTGCACGGGCGCGAGAACTGGCCCATTGTCAAACTCGGCACTCGTGCAACCACGTACCTATGTCTACATGCGCAGCCCAGCTGATAATGATTGGCCCACATAACTGGGCTGCGGTAATGCAAGCACGTACATTTTGATGCTGCACGGCAAACGACGACCAAGCGACCCCCCGCGCGTGCAATTACAGTTCTCTGTGTGTACATAATACATCACGTATATACGGATGATGTATGAGAGCAAAAACGGGTAGGGACGTTTTTGGCGTGTAGGTGCGCGAGCGCCAGTGGCACGGGTGAATAAATAAATAATCGACGAAAGAATGAACACGAGTGTGTGCGTATATATGACGTAAATATGTGCTGCGTGGAAGAAGAGCTGACCAGTGCGTTGCTGGCTGGTTGAATAAATTAAGTAGTGCATTTGTATTGGTCGTAAAGAGGGTTCATAATGGACGCCACTGGAACTAATAAATGGACGATTGCAACAATACCTGGCTCCAGGAGTCGGTCCTGTAACCGGACAACATTGATTTATCGATGACCAATGAGTGATGTATACCTACCTGGGTTACCTTCATCACGCGAGCTTGAGTATACACTTTTGGTATTACACGACGCGCTCCGTCAGCGATGGGATGACTCGATTTGAAGCGAAGCTCGTCGAGATGATTGATCGATTGGTAACCTGATTTTGTGTGCCAAAGTTGTGAAAATCGACCGTGTACCGAGTAACGAAATCGCAAAGTTTATGCAAAATGATGAGCACGCAAAAATGGCACCCCCATAGCTTCACGCGCAATGAGAAATACAAAAGAGCCGAGGCTATCTCTGAAACTGTGAGGAGATAGATCAGAGGCGAATCCTTCCGAAGAGCAATTCATCAGTCAATGAACGATCGTTAAATGGGTACTGCTACAGGCATGACGTCCGATTTTACTTGTTGCGCGAGACATCGATAACTTTGGTCCAAAGCAAAGCTCGAAAGGGTCCCTCCGAAAGACACACTCGTTTATTTCTTATCAACCCTCGATCCACGTCTCGAATGGACCCGTCGATCCATCCCTTCCCAGACCTCGGCACACCGCAATCCCCAACAGCATCAGCGATGTATATACACACGTACACGACACATAACGAGAGGAGGTGTATAGTCTTGTCTTTACCCACCACTGGTTGCGTCGCTGTCGTCTCGCTCGATTCAAGCGTCAAGTGACGCAATTACGTTCGCCGACAGGTCCTTTCTTCCCGCTTCCTCTGGCCCGTGTACAGTCGAGATGATGGTCGGAGGGAGAGAAAGAAAAGGGAAAGGGTATCCCGTCCCATCTACAAGGTTTGCCACTGACCGATAGCGGCTCCTTTCCTCCCTCCCGGTCTAATTGGCTTCTCAGTCTCCCAGGATGCAACTACCACCCCCCATCCACTCCTACCACTCGCTATTAACGGATGAGACCTCTCTACACCCGCTGCCCCTTCCACGCGCTTCATTACGCAAATTGACCCCGTACGGGCACACAGCCCGAGCCTTTGCGGTCGAAAACCACTGCTCGCGTGGACTACATGCGCCTCCTTTCTCGCGACCATCCACTCGCCCTGCGCAGTGTATACGAAAAAAAAAAGAGAGAGGGAGAGAGCTTTTTCGTGATACCTAGCCCTCGTGGCTTTGGAAATTCTTCGGGAACGATGAGCTTAACGAGGTCCCTCCGAGCCGGGCTCGACGACTATATAAATATCGACCCCTTCTTTCCGTACTAATGGGATACTCTTAGTTTTTCTTCAAAATCAGCTCATCCAATTAACCAAACGTGCTCCCATTTAAATGGCTTTGAGAAAATAAATAAATTGTCTAAATATATATATGTGGGTGCGAGTTACTATACCACCCAGTAAATATATACAAAGATCCAGCAGGTGGCACGCATAATCCCCTCACCGTCGCAAAGTACAAACGCGCGCGCGAGCTCTGCCTCGTTGGTATTTCAACTTTTCTCATATCGTTTCGCCAGCCTCGTTATCATCCCCCCCGACCCTCACCCTCTATACAAGTCTCGTTCGCGCTCGGCGTGTGTAGATGAGTAAAATTAACGACATCCCATTCCAAAGTATTTTCATGTATAGCCATTATTACGTGTCTATGTATATATGTGTGTGTATGTGTAGACACAAACGTTGAGGGGGGAAAAGTTTGCCGAGTGCGTGTATATAATATTACGCTGCTCTGCCGCGTCACTTTTGCACGCCACGGGAAATTCGTCCTCCCCTACAATGTGTCCGTGTGTGTTATGGGTGTACGTGGTTGATAAATAAAAGGTGCGACGATGCGACGTCACGGTGTGTACGTACATCATATCGCGCTGGGCCAGAAGAGTTTGTAACGAGCGTCTCAGGCAGCCGTGCGATATTGTTTGTCGTTCGAAAAGTTACGTCGTTAAGCTTTGCCGGTGGATGCACTCTGGTGGGAAAAAAATTCCGCGTTTCACGTGGACAACGGTTTATTAACTAGAGTCGACGCACCCGCCACTTATAAGGAATTAATATAAACTACAAAAAAATACTCATCTCGGTACATTTTGGTAATACGTTGACTCCGCAACGCTTTTACCGGGCGTCCATCTTGAGCCCCGTTAATTATACCCTTTCTCGTGTCACCATCATCGTATTACCACATATACCCCTTACACTTTCTCCGGGCGCCCGTGTCCTCGAGGAAGGAGCACGTCACGATCCTCACAGCAGCGAGATGGCAGTGGGGCTCTGCTACATATTCATGAGGCAATAAGGCTACCCCTGGCACGCCGATATACCCGTACGGAAGGGGGGGGGAACAACAGCCCCTAGAATGGAAAGTAGGGGGATGAGCTACCCCCACCCCCAATCTACCCTCTGTCCTTGCTTTACTCGACTCTTTCGGGTCTTTGGGTCTTCTTTCTTCCTTTTGATCTTTGAGTTGGCCGGTAAGCAGCTGGCCGATCGCGATTGGACGGATCGAGACGTAATACGGGCTGTGGGCCTTTGTCGTCGGCCGAGAGCGCTCTGTTTTAATTTTCCTCGAGATCCGAGATCTCGTCCAACGAGGATTAGGCATGCGAGAGAGAGGGAGGAAATCGCGGCTTTACCTTTGGTCGAACGATATCAATTTTTTCAATGAAAAAAAAAAAATAATAAGAATGGTTTTCGTGCTTTTTCGAATCGAGGTAGTTCCAAACGAGAGTTGCCTTTTCGTTGGCTCACGAATTTTCAGTGCGTGAACAAAAAAAAAACAAGTCAACGTTAACTCCTCGGGGCAGCTCGAATGAATATCGTCATTCGCATTGTTTCATAAAATATTGTCAAGCGTATACCACGCGACGCTCCAAAAGAAACGAGACGAGAAAGGCACTGCTACGCGGGATCGAGAATTATTATTTTTTTTTTTTTTTGCTTTTCCTCTCGCCGTGGAGAAATTATCGCGAGCGAGGCGCGCACCATGAAAGCCCGAGGAATCGTGGGGGTGCATAGCGTACGAGTGAGGCTAAAAAGAAAAGCTACGGGGAAACTGGAGGAGGAACTCGACCATACGCAAGCACGCGTGCTCCGAAAGCGATAAACAAACAACACAGCGGAGTTGAAGCTGAGCGAATATTCAGAATGCGGTGAATCAAAATTTCATAGTGTATATGTATCGTATCCACGGGCTATTGGTTTTCGTTACTTTCTTTGACCTCTGGGGCCCTCGGTACGTCATAATAACACGAGCGAACTTGTCAAGCTCGATTTTTTTTTTCACCTTTTTATTTTTAGGAAAAAATGTATACGAATGCAAGTGGACTTCGAAGAGTGGAAATCGGTGCTACGAGCCGAATCGATCGGTTGTTCTCATTGTTGCTCCGATCTTTGCGTGGAAGTGACGTGATTAGATGACACTACTCTAAAAATATTGCGTGAAATAAGTATATTTCAAAGAGATAATTTTTTGAAAGAGTCAGGACACCTTTTGAGAACTTGATTACGTTGGCACAGTCTCACGGAGTCTAGAAGGTGTCTCGTTTGATTCATGTTTATATGAGTATTATCCGTATACCGATGCTGGCCTTATTCTTCGGGTGTACAAGTACAAGAGAAAGTTGAACTAAAGCTTGGCGACGCAACAAACTGCCGTTTGTCAATGTCGACTGTCCTGGCACATTTTGGTCGTTACCTGTATATACTGCAAAAGGAGTGGTGCAGCGGTTCGTAGCACAACGGTAACCACTGCAGGAAAACGGACTAATTAAAACTTTTTTTCCCGACCGGATTGCCTCGGCGAAAAGGCCCACTAATATTATTTTACTGTCTACGCTGTACCTGATGTTCGAAATCCGATTTTATTATCGAGCCTCTACTCAAGACACCAGTTTGTGCTTTTTATGAGGAATCTTGGATTAATTAATTTTTCCAAAGTATAACAATAAAACAAAGTATTATAACATCACTCGGAGTGTATTTTACTGAATTTCGAGATTTTTACGAAACATATGAAAAAGAGAAATAAAATCTCGCAAGAAAACGCACAATCGTCAGGTTTGGGTATTAGTTTTTATTTCGTGGTTCTGTATTAAAATTTTTCCGGACTCGAGGATTATAACTCGCAATAATAAATTTCACGTAACGTCCCACAGTTCACGTACAGTGCAATCCTGCATCCAAAGAGTTCTACCTGTACTTCAATGGAAGTAAAAAAAAAAAAAAAAATTTGTATCAGCTCACAGTCCATACGAGAATCGAGTAACTAAATTGGATTTCCGCCGCCATAGATTTTGTGTCATCTTCAAAAGGAAGGAGGGGGAAAAAAGCAACAAGAGAGGATAAAGACTTTGGCAGACCAAGGTGCAAAAAGGGAGAAAAGAAGCGAGCATATGATTGACCGCACGCTGATTTGTAATTCCCATTCGCTCTTTCTGCTCGTAGGAATCAAAGGGATCGAGAAATACGGGAAAAGTGGGACTTGATTGTTTGTCTGGTAAACACACATAGCCGCCTTTGCCCAAGAGCGGACTATTTGGAATTTCCTATCGCTCGTATATGGTGCAAGATAAACAAGTGTGAGAAACGTTTAGCCTCTCCTTATTTTCTTTTTTTATGTACTAGCTGGCTTAGATTTAATGTACATGTGTACTCGCTGAAAACCGACAAATAAAATATTCGATGCGATATTGTATCCGACAAAGGCGATACTTGCGGTCTCAATTTATACAAAGAAATTCTCTTTGTATAAATTTATTTTTTATTTTTTAAGACAGTGAAATCTTTTTTTTTTTTTTTTCAAGATAAAAGCACTTTTTTGCACAATGAAACAATGTGCAAACATTACACAGACTTGGATTAATCGACACCTCAGTTTGATGTAAAAAGCAAACTTTTTCTTTTCTACCCTCATCTACGAAATCGGCCTGTCGTAAGTTGAATCACGCAGGCACCTGTAATTCCGACTCGAGCAGTCGGTCCACCAGTAATTGATACAAAGTTGGCAGAGGAGAGCTTAAACTCCCGTGGCATAACGAGATTTCCCGCTCAGCCCTCGCACACGCACTCGTATAAACGCGAGGAACACGGCTGTAGATCGAGCGTATCGCCAAAGAGCCAAATGGGGGAGGAAAGCAAGCCCCCCCATGAGCATTTCAAGTTACGCCAACGACTGATTTTAGGTGTTGATTTTAAAAAGTCATTCGCTATCAAAGCCAAGGTGTCCGATGCGGTCGAAGCGCCTGAACCACGCGATTGGCGAAACAAAAGAGTTCACGCACCCTTGGAAATCCCTTAATTGCCCGTGAAATTCAACACCTTCTGTTGCTACGTGTACACGGTCAAGCATAATGCGTGTGCGGGTCATCGGCGATGTATAAGCGTACATATAATTGCACGGTGGAGCTGGGATGGAGGAAGGAAAGTTTGTTTCGCGGAACTCGATTTGCGAGGGTCCAACTTTTCGGAACATTCTCGATTAGCACCGGTTGAGGGAGGGCGCGTGAAAAGCTGGGACGACCGCGCTTTATTCGCACTCTCTCTCTTCGCACCTCGACGGTCGGAAGGTGCACAGGCTTTTGTTCAAAAGATCGAGTGCTAAGGGCGCTCGGAATACTAGTTTTGACCTCGAAAACAAAACTATACATATCCAGAGTCCAAGTCTGTATATTGCACATTCATCCCATTCACAGGTGAATATTGATGATACCGCGCTTTCAACCTCAGCTGATTCGAAGCGCCAGAAACGAACAAATGGTGTAAGTGCAAAGACGTAATGGCCTGCGGGTCGGGCAATCGAATAAGCTCCTTTTGAGGCTAATGCGCTTACGACACGGCTCGCGTTCACCCGTGGTCGCGTGGTTACACATGTGCGGTAATTAAATGCCTACTCATGGACAATTTGTGCTTTCAATTCTTTGCGCAAAGGATTGTTTTTTTTTTTCTTTTCTGAAAGTTTAATATTTCACATGTGTAATGAATCTACTTCCGAAATTCATCAGCTTTCAATCCCATTATTGGCCTGGCTGAGCTAGTTGGCGAACAATTTCAGTTGACTTTGGAAGATCATCCCCCTGTGCAATCACTAAACTACGTTCGTACAGGTACATGGACACATTAAACATACCTACGCGAGATATGTTACAGAGTTGGAGTTTGTATTGATCTTTGGACAAACCAACATTACTATTGTTATTATCATTACTATTATTGTAGTTACTATAGTCTTCCGAAAAATACTCTCCATGTATTGTTCGCGATTCGTATCACTCGAAAATCCTTTCAGGGATCATATTCGATACGATGGCCGACAGATAATGTTCCGCTGTTGTAGCGGGTATTGTTACAAAGAGCTGAATTTCAATGTTCATTTACTTCGAGGAAACGACCCACCGAAAATGTTGGAAAAAGTTCAAAGTGATCCTA
The DNA here is from genome assembly GCF_036245765.1 of Copidosoma floridanum. NCBI lineage: Eukaryota > Metazoa > Arthropoda > Insecta > Hymenoptera > Encyrtidae > Copidosoma > Copidosoma floridanum. Next base: position 6,709,577 of record NW_028321891.1, read on the forward strand.
TACCAAGGGACTTGAAAAAAAAAAAAAAAGAGATTTCGAAAGTTTAACGGTGATTTGTGGATTTTAATCCAACTCCTGGACATCCTTGAGCAAAGTTACACTGCAGCATCGGCAGCAGATTCTTCTTCAAAAATCAGCTGCGCGTTTGCTCTGCTGGCAGGAGGAGGACCCGCTTTTCCCTCTTGGTAAAATACTCTGTGTACACGCGCAGCGGAAATCGAAACCCATTCCCATCCGATTCTCCTCAAACTACTCCGCGCGCCGCTCTGTCTTTCCCTCAAAGAGTTCGGGGGATTTCTGTGTTTGAAGCACGTGTCGTACTTAAATCCGGGAGAGGAGGAGCATATACGTACGTACGTGCGCGTTGGTTTTCTCCGTCTCTTTGGCCGACGGGCGGAACTTTTGCATTCATACGGGCTCCGCGGAGGAGGAGGGAAAGGAGCGGAGGCAAATCAGAGTTCTATTTCTTTGATGGTGCTTTTATTTGACTGAGTGCGAACGCGCACGACGACGCTTGGGTTCTCCTTTCCTCCCCGAGTTTGTCTCTCTCTCTCTTCGTGTGTGTGTTAGCGAGATTTCCTCTCGGCTCTTGCACTTTTTTTTGCACGAGCTTTCGCTTCCCTCCCGTCTTTCGTTTGCTCTCGTTTGCGCAGTTCCGAACATCCCGTTGTCGCCGGGGCTCGTGATCGACTACTTTTCGTCTGTTTACGATAGGGGATGCACATAGGAGCCCGAGACTACTACGGAAAACTTAATGACCAAGTGGAGCTTTCGGACCACTCGATATTCTCCTCCCTCCAGGATCTTTCCCTATACGTATGTACCAAATAATAATAAAAAAACGCCTATACATCCGGTCCGTGTTTCTCTCGGTGGGCGCATATAAAAGCTGATTGAGCCCGAGCTCTCCGACGTAAGGAGATAAAGAAAGCTGCGCCAGACAATGCGGAAGCTCACGGGGAATCACCGCTCCGATGATGAGTAAGCTCGTTTTGCTTTTGATGCGGTACAGCCGCGGTCTTACGGACTCTTTGGAAGATGGGATACGCCAGGAATCATCTCAAAGAAGCCGCCGCTCATGATGATGATGATGATGATGTTGATCGGAGCTTGCAAGCTCGCGTGAATTATTCATGGGGAAGCGGGCTTTAAAAAACATACATGCCGATCTCTGGGGGCATTTTTATACACCCCGGAGCTCTCGAGGGCGATCAGCAATACCATTTCCAATAACAAACGGACCGAGCTGTTGGACACTCGGCAGTGCCGATAAATCCCGCAACTAACAGTCCGAGAGAGCAGACAAGAGGGGGTGGGGGAGGGAAAGAAACGGGCGCGTTTAAGGCTGCGCTCGGGCACCCGTGTACGGATAATTCGCGTCTATTGCGTCGTAAAGTGTAAGTATACGAGCAGAGCCTCCGATCCAATTAACACCGAGGAAGAAAGAAGGTGCTCCGTCGATGGCTGTACGGCTGCACGTATATACCGTGTGAGCTTGATTGAACCCCACACCGACGCTGCAGCTTCGGCGGATCGCCGGATTCACTGGCACGGTGTGGTGGGGCTTCTTTCTTTGTTTTTTCATTCCTGAAAGTCCGTGGAATGCAATTCCAAGAGTCGAAATCATTGATAGTAGTGAAGATATTTCGAATAAACTTTCAAGTAATCGTGAAAATTCGGAATTTTTTAACTCCACTCGAAGGCAATGGAGGGACTGCGCACTTTTAAAGTCATTAAAAAAGACTTCCCAAGTCACTCAAAGTCTTTCAATGGCTCAAAAAGACTTGAAAGTTCACAGCCCCTAGAAGCCAGTACACCACCAAAGTACTTTAAAATTTTCACCAGAACAAAGTTCTCGGCTCCCGAGTATCACGTTATTTTTGCAAGCTTTCAATGCACTACTGTATAGGAAGCGAGTGTAAGATTCGATACACGCCACGTCTTCTGGCACGCGACGAGTAGCAGTGTAAGGTCTTTGCTCGAAGCGAAATCTTTCGGCAATGCCGCTGGTGTAAAACGGACGGGGGAAAAAAGGAGAGGGACGCATCCGAGGTTACATCAGGAATCACGAGCTTTCTTTTCTCCATCGTGGCTCTTCCGGCCGTCCTTTCCTTCTCTCTGCAGCGGGAGCGGCTATCACGTGCATTACATGCGCACACAGAGCTCCTTTCCCGCCTTCGACCTCTCACTTATTTATCCTCTTTTTTCCCCTCCTCTCTAGACTCGGTTGCTCTTTTTTCTCCCACAAGATCGTTAATACTGTCTCGTTCTACCTCGGCGAGCACACCTAGCTCTTTGATCCCCTCTTTTTCTCGGTACGCCCGATTTCGCTTCTCGACCTGTGCAGTGTGCGGGCCAAGGACAATCGCACGACAGAACAGATAACACTGAATTTCGATAAGATACGTGTCACTGTACCTTGTCTTGGCTCTTCTTTCGGATGATTGGATAGCTGGTGAAAACTCGACGCTCCGATGATCATTCAAGAGCTACAAATGTCATTTTAATCCGAGTTCCCATTCATATCGGCTTAATGATGACTATTTTGTACCATGTCTGACTAAGTACAGACTCTTACTACTTAATACTGTAAAAATGTGTCATGTATTATGTCTTAGGTATAAACTTCCACACTTTTCATACCAGCCTAATGATGACTATTTTTTACTATGTCTGACCAAGTACAGACTCTTACTACTTAATACTTTAAAAATGTGTCACGTATTCTGTCTTAGGTATAAACTTCCACACTTTTCATACCAGCCTAATGATGACTATTTTTTACTATGTCTGACCAAATACAGACTCTTACTACTTAATACTGTAAAAATGTGTCATTTATTATGTCTTAGGTATAAACTTCCACACTTTTCATACCAGCCTAATGATGACTATTTTTTACTATGTCTGACCAAATACAGACTCTTACTACTTAATACTGTAAAAATGTGTCACGTATTCTGTCTTAGGTATAAACTTCCACACTTTTCATACCAGCCTAATGATGACTATTTTTTACTATGTCTGACCAAATACAGACTCTTACTACTTAATACTGTAAAAATGTGTCACGTATTCTGTCTTAGGTATAAACTTCCACACTTTTCATACCAGCCTAATGATGACTATTTTTTACTATGTCTGACCAAATACAGACTCTTACTACTTAATACTGTAAAAATGTGTCACGTATTCTGTCTTAGGTATAAACTTCCACACTTTTCATACCAGCCTAATGATGACTATTTTTTACTATGTCTGACCAAATACAGACTCTTACTACTTAATACTGTAAAAATGTGTCATGTATTATGTCTTAGGTATAAACTTTCACACTTTTCATACCAGCCTAATGATGACTATTTTGTACTATGCCTGACCAAGTACAGACTCTTAATACTGTAAAAAAGTGTTATCCTCATCATATTTCTCTGTGAGACAATCAATTCCGTGGTGATGATACCCACTAAGACGTATGCGTACAACCGTGTGATGCAATTGTATAGGGCTCAAACCGGATAATGAACCAAAACTGTTGGTAAAAATGTTGTTCGGCACAATTGGACACTTGGAGGACACGGTGTGAATTGGCAATTCCTTTTGAAATCCTCTCAGTCACCGCCAACCTCAATAAATACGAAAAATTTTCACAAACAACTTTTTTCCACCGAGCCACGCGCAACGCAAAACTTTTCAAATCCTTGGCGTCCTTTCTCGTGCAAAACTTGGCGTTGGTGAGAAAAAAAAAAAAAATTCCCCATTCAGTGTATTTCTCGCTTTTACCAAGGAAATTTCAAATACAAACCCCCCCCCCCGTCCATTCCAGCAATCCCGTGGCACTCAAACGCGAAAATATCAGGCAGCAGCTAGCTCTTAATCTGTTTGCCTGCCTCCCTTTGCTTACACAACCACCCATACATACCCGACTCTTACAACGCCAGCCCGCGCTCCCGCCGTCTTTTTTTTTTTTTTTTTTTTTTTTTTTCTTTTCCCTTCGCGCTGCAGGCAGAAAGACGACGCCGAGGGCTCCTTTGGGCCGCCGCCGCTGCTGTTGCTCTCGTCACCGGCAGATTGTCACTCACTCACCATTTTCCGCGTCGCCTCGCCCTTTTCGCCACACCTCCCCCCTCCCGCGTTCTCCCTCTTCTTCTTCCGGGAAATTGCATTTTAAAGCGAGTGCCGCCCTCCTCGCTCGGCTTCTCCCGTTGATTTTTAGCCATACAACCGGAGAGGGGGAGGCGCGAGAGAGTCAATTGAAACCGCCCGTGGAAAATAAAGGAGGCCCCCTTTAAGCCCGTATAGGCTAGTTTCTCTTGCAATATACTTTTGCCCCTCGTCCTCGACAACGAGACGCTGCGAGCGTGCACTTGACGCGCCGTAAGCATCCCCCCAACCCTCCTCCTCCTCCTTTATCGTAAAGTTCAATTATACGGCGATATAAAAAGGCTGTGGAACATCTTTTCGTGTTTTTACTTTAACGAAAGATTATTCTTCATTGGAGATAGCCTGACTGCAGTAGATTAAGCCTTACTTCTTGGAAGCTTCGCTCGTAGGTGGATCCCAGGGAAAAATCCTCGATGGAGCCCTTTACTTCCATCACGTACCTCAACATTATTTTCCCAAAGTTTTTCAAACAGCCTTTGCTCTCTAATTGGTACAATAAAAAAAATAATCGAGTAGTGTCCACACACTGACAAACCTGTGCCCCTGTCTCTCTTGTATACGCAGCCGTATAGCCTATACACCACCATCAGGTGGCTCAGTGAATTTGCCGAGAGGAGGGAGGCGAGCTGTTATCACCAGCCAGACACGTTGTGTCAACACACAACGTTCCAATGCAACCCTACCATCCCCCTTTTTCTCTCTGCTGCTTCGCAATCTCTACACTTTAACATCATTGCTGACGACGACTGCCTGGTCGAGCTGGACAATGGTGTTGCAAGGGGGGGTTAAAAGAAGAGTGGGTTTGTCCAAGGTTAAGACTATGTAGTGACTCTGGCTTCTTTTAAGTTTGGGTACATGGATAACCTTCCCTGGTTAGTAAATTGCATAGGCACCTATTACTCATCAAGCGATTACTTTTTGTTCTCTAGTGTATTTAAGTGTTCGTACTACTTTCTTTTGTTGTTTTTTTTTTTTTTTTTCTTTTTTTTTAATACTACTTTATAAGTTATCTACGATAACTTCGATTCGCTGTTTCTTAACTTTAATACACAAAAAGGGAAACTTCTATTTTATTTTTGAAGCAATATCTTTACTTGTCATTATATGTGCATTTGTATCAAAATTTAGCTGCAACATATAATTCATAGTCTTGGAACAAAAAGCTCTTCACATCTTCACGTTATCTTCGTGATCTTTTTAGTTCACCACAAGCTCGCCACGAATTGCCGTAGAACAAACGCTTACGTATTAATTACCGGCAACAGAGCGACGAACAAAGAAACAAAAACAAAAAAATGAATAAACGAGGTGGAGGTCGAATTAATTAACCGGCGCGCGTCCCCGCAACTTCGTTTCCCCGGCCCTTACTTCTGACGCGCCTCTAATTTCAGAGCTACACTTTCTCTCTCCTGCAACTCCTCTCGCCTCCATTTATTTTCTTCCGCACAAAAAGAAAAGCAGCAACTCAACACTCGGTGCCTCCCTCGACTAACCCCCACCTTTGTGTCTTTTTTTTTTTTTTTTTCCTTCCCTTTCAGTCTCGCATCGGGGGTGTGCATAAGCCAATCTGCGATTCTCATCTCGTACGACGGCCGTTGGCCCGCTCTCAAGTCTTACTCTTTTCGCAAAAGCTGCTCCAAGATTAGTCGCTAACGACAGAGAAAAAGAAGAAAAAAGGACATTGAGAGACGAAGACGGAGCTTCAAGTGTGTTAATCGCCTTTCGTAATTTGTTTTGTTGTCGTGTGTATATTTGCGAGTATGACAATCGCTGACAATTCTTTTAGCCCAGTCAAGTTTATCAACAAGTTTTACGATTAGTCAATTTTTTTTTTTTTTTTTTTCTTTACAACTTTACAAGTTTGGTATTATTGAACGAAGGGACAACCTCAGTAAAAGGACTGATCAGATATGAAGCTGACACAATAGCCGATCATAGCCAAAAAGCCCGAGTAGCAAACGATTTGTTTCTTTGGTTCTCGTACATGTGTGGTTTGACATACGTAGTTAGTCGGGGGCAACCCATAGACAAAGAAACAGAGCTCAATAAAAAAAAAAAAAAAAAAAAAACGACACGGACCAGTGGACAAAAATATTGTCCTGCTGTTTCCCATGTCCCGAGTTATACGGTCCGGTGTGCGATACATCAGCATACCCCATGTACGTAGTCCTTCGTTACCTTGGACGTGCAACATTTGTACTGCATCCAGGATAAAATACAAGCCCGGAGCTTAACGCAGAGTCCGAGAGCGAGCGCGAGATTTAAAGGGCAACGGTTCGATCTCCGAGAGGGAAGGTAGTGGCTTCTGGGTGCTGCAAGCTCGTGGCCCGTGCCAAAAGTGGACGTGGGAGGGGGAAGCGGCGCCAACTGCAATCGATGCAAGTCGGCGCCAACTGGCCGGCTGGCTCCCTACACACGTGTGCCGTTGGTCGGTGAGGAGTGCGTGTGGAGGATATGTCCCGGTGCTTGCGAAATAATGGGGGATTGGAGTCGCGGGGAAACGAGGCCACGGGTACGGGGGTCACGCACGACACGGCTTTCTGGGATTTTTCAATTTTGGTAAGGGCTCCTCGGCGCTCTTTCAATCGCGGCTCTCTCTCTCTCGCTTTTACGGCGGATCGTCGTGTTTGCTTAAACCTTTTGCACGGAGGTCGAGTTGAAGCCAACTGTCGACTGCAAGCTCTCCAATTTGGAAATAATTATTTTTCTTCCCAACGACAATTTTCTTCGTCTTTGGAATAATTTGTATACGTTTACTCAAGATTTCGAGCTTTCGAGCGCCACGACTGAACATTTTGTCGCCTCCTCGCAAATTTGCAAAAAAACGCCAAGAGCTATTTGTTCGTTTATTCGAGTTATCTTGATCGCGTCGCCAGTCCTTCTCGGGTTATTGTAATTCGTCTTCAAGTTTTTCATTTAAGAAGAAAACTGTCGACAAACATCAATGATTGGTTCTTGAATCGGAGAAGGGATTTTAGTCTGAACTATAGATGCATAATTCAGTTTTTTTAGAAAGATATTATTAGTATATCCTTGTGATCGTTTTAAAAAATTATTAATAAACATACACGAGCTTTCACCCTTTTTTTTTTTACCAAACAAGTTTCAGCAAATAAAAACAAATAATTTCCGTGAGCTAGTAAAGAAACCAATTCAAAATTTTACTACAGTACTCTATACTCTTGTTGAATATGTTACCACTACTTCCTTCTATCGTAATACAGGGATGTGCAAAATATTACACAATTGTGTGGGAGTACGATGTGAAGCTATTTTTTTTTTTTTTTTTTTTCAGTCACGTCTACATACAAAAGCCTAATTTCCATTAAATTGAGCTATCTAGTGCTAGGTTTGATAACCAAAATTAACATAACGCAATAAAGTTGGTAATAATTTTCCCCCATGGACACGCAGTCAAGCCTACATGTATACAGTTACGTCGGCAAACAGTTTTTCTCGCGAAATCGTGAAAAATTAATCGTTCTCGTCAAACGCGAAACAAAAATTTCGTACCAAGTATAGCTGTGAATGAATAATTGGTCTAACCGTCGTTTAAAATTCTCGTATGGAGTGGAGGAGAGTCTTGTGTACAATGGTATGAACGAAATGTCAATTTTTTGCTAAAAAAGTTCAGACAAGATTACAGTCCACTCGAGCCTCGAAATCGCAGCACAGCGAGAACTGTAAGTCTATATATATACATCACCTACACCTATACATTCCAATGATGGGGACAAGGATGCCCGTGTACAAACACCAGGCAAGCCGCTCGGCGTCCCCGGCAAACGGGTTCAGGCGACTGCAGGGGCGCGCGGGCGTTTCTTCTCTCGCGGAAATAAATGGACTTTTAAATTGGCCTCCCGGAGACAAAAAAGTGAACCCGTTCACGTGTCGAGGACGAAGGCGAGGGATGCTCGTGTACAGCTGGTTTTCAAATGTCGGATGAAGCAAGAATACCCCGTACGTTTTCGAGGATATACTCGCGCGAATGATGAAAAAAAAAGAGCTGCGCGAGCGAGCAGGAAAATCTGGTGGACCTCGAAAGTGGGTCAGTGAGTCAGAGAGCGTGTCGCTACTCGGCATTTTTGCAACTGCACGTATACAACGTGAACAGGTGGACGATCGTGCGACCGACCATCAGTGCACTTTGCTTGCATTAGGCTACCTCTATTGAGATTAATCTCTTCTTTGATTCGCCACTCGTGACAATCTTACCGTGGCACCTACGTGAATACCCAAGCGTCGAAACAACCAAAGGAGGGAAAAATAGAGGTGTCCTTGGCTTCGTCGCATAGCCAAACGAGCTCGAGGCCACTGCGCACACGAAAACTAAACAAACTAAGCGGTCGCTGATCGCATCGACAGAGTATAGGCTATTACTCACTCGTTCGACGCCGCACCGAAGAAACTCAGTCGATGACTGTATGAACGTGTCTTGTACGCGAAAAAAAAAAAAAAAGGGGGGAAAAGAGAAAGAGATAATCATGACGGCGATGGGGCGAAGCGTCTCCCGGTGTATAGCGAGGTATGAGCGTGCCACACGTTTTCTTGTAAAAACAGCGATCGCCAAAGTTTCGTCGAGCGAATGTGCCCCGCGAAGAAAAGACGGCTCTTTGTCCGATTGTAATTACGTTTAGCTCGCCGCAAACATTACAATATTACCCACAATTCAACGGCACTCTCCTCGGTTCCTCCTCGACTTTTGTTTTTTGGGCACAATGGCTCTTAATTGCCGGCTGCCCGGTCCAGCTTTCGTTTGCAAGCTCCCGGCCCTTCATTCTCGCGTTATTAAGTCGGGCGCTCAACGTATGTATGCAGGTGGGGGAGGTAAAGGAGAAAAGTCGAGCGTTTTCTAAACGAGTAGCCAAAGCGCATTGCTCTGATGAATTTCCCCAAGTTTTCGCGCCGGGGTTTCAAAGGGCCGGGCCGCCAAAGTTTTTCAATTATTTTCAAACTCGGTGCCCCTTCTCTCCCCGGAGGAGCCGACTTTCGGCTCTTGCGGGGGAGATTGGGCCGAGGAGACCGCGGGAAATATGCCCCGTTCCCTCTTACCCGCCGGAAGAGCCAAAAATCACCGCCCATTTCGCGCTTTACTAACACTCCGCGGGTATAAATGCGTGTTTCGTAAAAGAGTACAGCGCCTTTACTCCAAAGTGCGTTTTTCCAGCTCTTTCCTCTCTCGATTTTGCGCGGTGAATCTCCCTGCCCTTCTCTGCATCTTTTATCATCTCTTTCCGCACTTCGTATCGGCTCCGGCTGCAATTAAGTTCTGAAAAGCAAGACTCGGCGTTCATCGCTCTCTTATCGGCTCGGTGTGATACTTTTGTTTACGAATGGCGTTGTAATTATCATCAGCAAGCGGAGCGAGAGTTGTTGAGCAAGGCAGACGCGGCTCCCGAGTATATGGTCTTCTTCTTCTTGATATCAAGTCGGTAACGGCCAATGAACAATGAGTAGACGTGCGGGCGCTTCGAAGGGGGAAAAGAGAAAAGATTGTACGTTGTTGCAGCAGCGGCAAATTGACAAATAGCGCGAGCCGATAATTTTCCCCGTGGAATCACGCCACGGAAATTGTGCCATCCGACGAGCCGTTGCTAAACATGTCCCCGCGGTCGAGTATCCAAGCACTATGGTATGGATCGTTCGGTTTACGCAAAAATATAATTCACCGATAGACGCGCGCAATATCACTCGATAATACAAGACGAATCGGATCGATTTCATCGGCTGTTTGGGCTTACGTAATGCAATTCACCCGCGTATGCGTACGATGTAAGAAGATCGAGGTGCTACGTCATAGTTATATGTATAATATTGAAACAGTCTCCGTTGCCGGAAATCAACTCGAGTGCAGGACCAAACCTTTTTTTTGTTTCATTGTTCCAGTTTACGGTACAAATAAAATAACCATACGATTTAGTGTTCCAAAAAGAGATTTTTGAAGCAGGCTGTAAAAATGGCACGTACAAAATTGCGCAAGATAAAAATCTCGACGATGTGTGTATCCTCGCTTGAACTCCCATGTATTTAGGTGTTTCGGAAGTTACAATACCGCAATTTACAAATTCCATTGAGTCATATACTATTAGCGGGGCTGTAATAAAATTGTTGGTAAACTTTACGTAAGTACGTTATAAGGTAAAAGTATCGCTATTAACGCGCACGAGGCGCGTATACGTACATGTATATGGAGGTATTGCATAAGTTGAAAACTTACGTATTACCCACTTGTTGCGCGCAGCATCACTAGAGCCCGAGATAGGAATTCTTAGTTGTTCGACTGTACAAGATTTTACTGCAAATAAATTTTACAACCGACGCTCGTATATATTATATATACATGTAAAACTATTTTCCAATACCTATATACTTGGACATGTAATATAATTCTAGTCTGAGTTGTGATGTGGGGTATTGGTAGCGCCGAAATTAAGGAAGGACATTCGGCGAAAAATCTAGGATTGATGTGTAAGGTATTAAACCTTTGCAAGGCATCGGCAGTAAAAATACAAAGTTGCGCGGTAAAGCCGAGGAAAAAGTGTCAGGGAGATATAAACTCTCCGACCCGCGACTTTTGTGCCAAAGCGTAATGCAACTACGTATACAATACGGGCACATACAGTGCAAGATCGAGCCTATATGTATAATAATAACCCGTGTGCACCAACTCTCTCGGTCAGCAATAATACCAGTAGCGCGTGGACGGGAGCACCCGTACATAACATTGCTGCCTCGCTCCGGCGGTATATATGTATATACAAAGCTGCTCCTCTCCCTCCCCCCCCCCTTCATCGGAGAGGCACACGCTGTGCGGCACAAGCGACGGCAGTGGTAGTCGGCCAGTCGTGCGTGGAATGGACACATGTCGGACGCCACCAAAGGAGGTACAGGACACCTATACACGTACACATTGTAAACTATACGCACGAGCACGCGGTTAATAAGCCCGGCCACCCCCTCGGTTTTCGCCGCCCTCCCTTATCCACCCTCCCAAGTGATTGTGCCCCCTTCCTTCCGTGTACTAAATTTTTGTTATTCGATGCCTCGACCTACTTTTTCACCCTCGGCCGGGAGGGGTGACGCTCCTTTGAGGACTTTACGCGCAGCAAGGGGTGACCGACCGCTTCGGGACCTTGAACTTGCGAGTTTCGGGTTGTCGAGCGAGTGGGAAGGACGTGGATTTTTTTTTTTTTTTTTTTTTTCTTACCTCTACATCCTTCGTTGGAATATTTTATTCCGAGAGCTTACGCGATTACGTGCAGTGATCGGTAAGGTGATGATGCATGTGCTGGAATTTCGTTTTGGCGAAATGTGCAGTGTTGGGAGTTTGCAGTGATGGTTTCGTATTTTTTTTTTTTTTTTCTTTTCTTTTCTTTTTTTTTTTTTTTATTGTGTTGTGCACTTTTGTTCCCGAACATGTGCACTACTCTTGGTTTTGTGTTCAAATATGATGTGTTGATGAACGTTTGGAAAACGCCAAAAAATCAAAGGATCATCGACTAGTTTTTTCTGAAACAATTTACACAGATAGACGCTGTAAAAATCGTGTGAAACCTGTGTTGGGATGTTATAGTTTTTTCTAATAAATCGAACGATTGGATGCAACCGGTCAAGTGGTGTAGTCGGTAAAAAATCGGTGTCATTATTCTTCATATATGTTTATAAAAATTTCTGCGATGAATTTCACAAAGTTACCGATTAACACGATTTGGATTTGCGGCAAACGAGATGCGCGTAAAAACGTAGAGTCCTAAAAATAACCCTCGCGTCGTAATTGTCTCTGATCTTATGGTCAAGGAAATAATCGACGCAGTTCTCAAAAACATCAAGCGCATTCCACAATGGAACCCGGCGCTCGTCCGTGACAAAAAGTTGGCGAATTTGCATTTCATCCTCAGCAGCACAGTTCACAGGACGAAAACAAGAAGAAAAAAAAAGAAAAAAAAGAAAAACTGCATTTTAGTGCCAGAATGATGTGGAACAAAAGTTACGAACAAGCATCGACGCGCTGCTAAGTGAAAATAAAAAGCGGACGCCGCAACGCAAATCATGCAAATTGTTTTCTATACCTTATACTCTTCCGAGTTGCGAGCAGAAATGAATTTTCGCGGTTTAGTCTCAATCGACGACGTGCGGCTCGTTTCAACCGTCAACTCCTCGGTTTATTATTGTTATTTTTTTTTTAATTTAAGATAAAAAAAAAAAAAAAAAAAAAAAAAAGATTCTAACTGAACTTAACTATATAGGTGCGAGTCGTTGAAAAAATTTCCTCGCGCTATCTCCGAGCTCGCGTCGGATTTACATAATCGAATTACAAAACGCCAATGAAATTTCATAAGGCCATCTCTCTCTCCCGTGTCTTTGATATACAAGACAACGCACGTTGCATAACTAATCCACATAATATATTATATACGCGCTCGAAAGTGTTGTATACGTATATATACGCGTATCCTCGAAAACGTTTGGAAAAAGGCATATATATATATATATATATAAATACATATACATTGTGCAGCTGTGTGTGTACACACGTGAGGTTCTTACGAGCGCGAACAGCTAAAAAGTCGATGACGACGGCTGTTACGTTGGTGAAAGTTGTATGCGTTTTCATGGGAGGGAAAAAAAAAGGAGGAGGAGGAGGAGTAGGAGGTACAGCGCGAGAGGCCCGCAAAGTAGCCGCGTTAAAGTTTACGCGACGAATAAAATGAGCTTATGATCTCGGTATTTTTGTAAGTACGGAGCTGCTTATGCTCGGCTGGATTATGTAATTTTCGCAAGAGAAGTGAAGAAAGAGCCAACGAAAGGTAATGGAGTGTTGCGCTCTTTGGGGCTCACTTCCTGCAAGTGATATCTAGGAAGTCAAAGATTTTTTCCTTCCTTTTCTTGTTTCTCTAAATTCATTTTTTTTTCCTCCGACGGTAACGTCCACAGCGCATACCTGATAATTGAAAGGACCATGCGAGTATACGTATCAATTGTGAAATGAAAATTAATCAAATTATTGAGCAATTTTTCAATGGTACGCGTGATTGCAAGTCTTTTTTATTTATTTATTTATTTTTTCTCACCACAATCGTTCGGAGTGATATGAAATGAATTACGCTCGCGCGATGTTCGTTTCGCGATAAGATTAATTTACAGTGTATATTCATAGAAATGACGATTAAAAGTGCACTGGTGTACTTGCCGCAGCGGAGACTCGCTCGTATAAGATTTGCATGCGACGAACCGGTTTTGCTCCGCAATTGTGTGTGCACGTGCATGTGTGAGTGCGAGTACACTTCTTTTTTTTTTTTTTTGATCGCTGCACCGGACAGAAAAATTCAGAAAACCCGTGACGCGAGGGCAAAGAAAAATATTGCCGATGGTGTGGTTCCCCTTGAACTATTTCGATGCTTGGGAAAAAAAAAAAAAAAAAAGAGTGTGACGTGCAGGTGTGCACTCAAATTGTGTCATAAGCTTGAATTAAACGTAACGTGCCTTTTGCACAAGTACGATGCAGATATATTTACGATAAACTCGAGAAAAGGAGCATGGGTAGTCCACAAATAATGGGTTTGAGATATTTTCAAGTGAAACTCCCCGTGTTTGCACTAAAAATGTTTGTTCTCGCGTCCAGAGGATGGGGTATGTACCCATTGTGCGTCAACTCTCGAGTTTTTCAAGCTCCCAAGGGAAACACGCCACAACACCCCGGAACCCGGAATTCAATATAGTTCCTCAAAGAGTAGCTACACACGAAAAATAAATTTTATCAATGAGCGTTACAAAACGTCCGAGTCGCTTGAAAAAGACAAATATTTCCTCCCGTGTAAGCAGAGCGAGGGTCGGAGTCACGCTTCTAAAAATAACCCAATTGTCATGGTACACGCGAACTATCTCCCCCCCCCTCTTCCCAATTCCACCAGCATCGAGTGTCCCTGTATGCGTAACGCGTGAATGTATTTTTCCTGAAGCAGGCCAACCAGGTCCGATGACCTCAGCGTCGTCCTCGGGGCTGCAAACGCCAATGGCGGAGCAGCACACGTACCACTGCAGCTGTGCCTGGTCGTGCGAGGACGACCCGCCGCCTTACGCCTCCCTCGTCGACCCGAGCCCCGAGCACCACCACCACCACCAGCAGCAGCAGCAGCGATTGCCGTGGTCGTACGTGTTTCAAAGGTGCGAGACGGACAACCGGACGATCGCCAGGCCTCTGGTCGCCATACCCCTCACCAGCTACGGGATCTTCAAAATCGAGCCACCCTCGTATACGGCGGCCACGGCCCAGGCGCCACGCCAGCAGTCGAGGATCGTGCCGGAGCTCGGGCCCGTCGTCAAGTCGTCGTCTGGCTCCAGCCGGAGTAAGTTCGAGGTGACGATATGAGTCATCGAAAACTTTTTGCTCCCTACGAGATGAATCGCCTCGATGAATATTTATGGGCTGTCCTTTTTTTTTTTTTTTTTCTCTCTTTTGTTTGTCAATACGAACGCGAGACTTGACATTCGGATGCATAAATTACAATTGTTTACCAGCTCATTCTATACAAACAACATTTACAACAGGTGTACATATATATACATATGTGTGTACGTCACTTTTAGACTTTCCTAATGGTGTCTCTCTCGGATGGACCAATGGTTTTTTCGTACGACGGATCGTGAACGCGAGTTTTGGAGGGGGGGAACAAGAAAAAAGCCAAGCAAAGGAGCGATAAAAAAATCTCGTCGACCGCGAACGATAGAGTTGTAAAAAATTTTCTAAGGAAATATGATAATCACGCTGGTGTATAAAAGCGCGAACGGGATAAAAAAAAAAGTAAATAAAGATCTTTCTGCGAAGATGGCTATTTCGGGTTTTTTTTTTTTTATCGAAACGCGAGAAAAAGATAGAGACTATCTCTCGCCAAGACTTTATTCGATGTTCACGCGTCGGGGGTTTTTTTTAAATGATTGAACCGTTCGTTAATCGAATCTAAATTTAGAGCTGAGCAATTTTCGGGGATGTAAAGTTTGGTGCATATTTGTGACACGAACCATGTGTATTTGTCCACAGAGTACAGCGCAATCCTGATCGCCGCGACGGTCATCATTTTCCTCATGGCTCTGTCGCTGATGGTCAGACTCGTCACCGAGAAGAGCTTCTGGAGAGGATAAGCGCCGTCCCTCTCCTCCTATTTGTCTCTCTGCTGTGATTTATCAAGAGAGTGCCTTCGAACGGACACTTTTATTTTTCTCCTCCAACACTATAAATTATAAGCGAGCGTTTTTTTTTTTTTTTTTTTTTTTTTTTTTTTTTTTTTTTTTGTTTAATGCATACACGTACACGTGCTCACTCGGAGGCTCGAAAAGAAAAGCAAAATGTCTGGATTTGTCTTGCATCGGTCGTAAGATTGCGTTAGATTTATACAAAAAACAAAACAAAAAAAAAGAGTGATGGATCATAACATGATACGTTACGTGTATGTGTCCACTAATCGATAGATCGGTAGGTGTGCTCTATAGTTTCCTAAGTTTTACTCGATTTTTGATAAATGTATACTTAACCACGATGCCATAGATAAATTATCTACTTCCATCCGTCCATATACGCATACGTATATATTTATACAAATACTGATAAACAATCAACCGTATACGGTAAAAATGGTTATACTCAACTTTTTGACTCGTATCAGGGAACAGCAAAATAAAACACACACAATTTCGTCAGACTGACACGATTATCATTATATACATGCAATTAGCCGGTAAGTCAAGCCTATATAATAACGTAGCTCGTAAGATATATATAGGTATGTATATGTAATAACGTATCGTTATCGCACTGTACTCGTACGCAGCCCATTGTTGAACAAAAACTTTGTTATTTATAAACCATTTTGTTTCGTTTTATTTTTCTCTTCAATCCTACGTATCTCAACAAGCCTCGTCTACTCATTTGTTTGACCATCCCTCCCAGTCTCGACGAAAAACCACTCCCCCCTCCGCCGCTGCCCCCGTCTCATTAATTAAATCCCAACGGGGGCCTCGCTTTCGGCCCCAATAATTACCCAACAGGCCAATTAAATATGACTCGAGCGTCCCCCCCCCCCGCGAGGGAACGAACTTTCGGAAAAATATCAAAAACAGAGCGGAACAAAAAAAAAGAGAGAGAGAGAGCATCCGATCCCAATTGCACGACACAAGAGCCATCATCCCCCCCCCTTCTCTTTCCCAGCAAGAGCAGTAGAGAAGAGATCACCGAAACGGAACGCGCGCAGAGAGAGGAGGGAAAGGAACGGGAAAATCGCTCGCCCTCGGTGTCGCGCAGTGTCCGGATGAAGTAATTTTGAAACTTAATTAGTAGACTCGTCGTTCGGGCGGGATCGAGTGCACGCTGTACACCCGAGGCTCGTTGCTTATGGTTGTCACCTCGAGTCAGCGAGACGCGAAACAGAGGCCCTTCCACACCCACCCCCTCTCGACGTACAGCTAAAACTTTTGATGGCTGCGTCCCCGCTTGTACACCCCCCCCCTCCCTCCGTCTTCTCTTTCGCGTTTCACACCTTCTCCGCGCCCCGGGAATGACTCTCGCCCCGTTGTTTTCTCGTTGGACCACGTGCACTGCATACGGGCCGACGAGCCTTGTTTGGGGCTGAACTTGTGCCGCCATTGCGCTGGAAGGTGGTGAAAGTCGACCCACGACGATACGGTTGTAACCACCGAGATTAAGAACTTCGAATGCAATCAAACGAGATTTTTTCGGACTCTCGTGTCTCGCGGTACAACCAGCACTTGAAAGTTGCCGATTTGAGAAAAACCCCCCTCCTCTTCGCCGAAACCGTCGTTGTTTTTCTTCTCAGCGATTGAATAACGACGAGAGTACTCGCGTGTGTCTGCGACATTTCAGAAATTTGCAGTTGCGTAGCCAAATACAGGGCTCTGGCCAGCTTGTTCGAGGCGAGATCGGTAATGCGATAACAATTTATTTATGCCAAGGACACTACAGTACGAATGACAATATAATGCGGAGCAGTTTTTATTTATAATGTCACATGTATGTATACTCGATAAAAAAAAATTACGGGGTATCGTTATGTACGAGGCCACTGGCACAATAGTCTGCTAGGTATAATTTTTCTTTTTTCTTTTTTTTTTTCTTCATTCATTTCATAAGATAACCGAGTAATTTAATTTAATTTAATGGTACCGAACAAATTACAACGATGCAGAAGAGGAGGGAGAGAATGGCATACGTAGGTCAGATAAGAGCTAGAGCGTGGAGCCGCGAGAGATAACGGGAAGGGTCGCACGTGTATATACCCTCTGATTCGCAACTCGAGCCCATCAGCTCCAAAAGGGTCGCATCCTCTTTTATAAATGCACGCTTGTACTTGTACATACATGTATAGCGTCTCGTCTCGTTTTACTTCCGCCCTGAAGAGACAAACTCCGCTGTAGGGGGGTCCGAGTCTAACGGGGGGATAAAGTCCATTCGTCTCCCGCGCGTGGATATGTATAATGTGAAAGGAGCAAGAGAAGTATAGGTACAGATGTTTCGCTCCAACCACGCGTGTGAAGCCGCAAATGTGACGCGGGTGGGACAGCGATTTCTGCTTGGACGTGCACACACTCTGTTCGGCTATTTGTTTTTTTTTTTTTTTTTTTTTTTCATCATCATGATTACTGTTGTATCATTGGACTGTGGCTTTTCAAGTTGACGAGCATCCGTGTGGTCGGGGTGTCGATATCGCTGATGAAAATCGCGATGCTGCGTAGAATATTAACAACAACGATAACTTTAATGATAGGCGCTATTATTTCATGATACGAACAATACTGCCAATACATACGTACACCACATCCTTCCCTGATAGCGTAAATCGTTTTATGTCAACATCGCAGTCGTTTCGTAAAAAATGTATTTTTGGCTTTTCTGGTCTTTTCGGACTACGTTGCATGATAATGAACGATAAAACAACAACACCCAACGATCGTGGATAAATTGCTCGACGGTGACTCATCGTTCAACTATAATTTATTCATCTGCGTTGTGTATCCCGGTTGATCACACTGTCCGGGCGATTGTTCCCAAAATGCAACTAATGGAAACTTGCGCATTTGTAACATAATTAACAATCAGTTAATCAGCGATGAAATTGAAATTAATTAGTCACAGGTGTATATGACGACGGCGTAATTTGTGTATTCGGTTCGGTGCGTGCACGCAAACATGATGAAAAATAAATTGCAAACGATAAGGCAACGGTGACGCGGGAAGCAAATTATTGCGGTTAGAATTATTTGTCTCTGTTCGTCTTCTTCTCCGGTAAATTCAGTGCAACCGAGGCGCGCAAACCTGAAAACTGTACCGCGCGTTCTCGAAGCGGAAAACGATGTACCAAAACTCTGAGATTCGCGCGTTAGTTTGCAAGCGTCGTTCGAGGAAGTGACGAAAAAACTCGAAACTATCCTTCAGAACTTATCCGCATTCGTCCGACCGTCCACTCGTACGAGCATTGTAAAAGGAGTGCATAAAAATGGAATACGTTTGGCGACGCTTCTTTTCTCCCAACTTTTACAGTTCGGTGATAAAAAAAAAAAAAAAGAAAAAAAAAAGTTTAAAAAAAAAACTCGCCGAAACTATGCTGTTGAAGGAATCTCGTTCTCATATTCATACGTGCACGCGTGCTCTACGACAATATTATTTTTACAACTTTGTCGGACTTGGGCGAGGATGCTTTTTCAATGTTTTTCAAACATGATTTTTCACCAAAAAGTGACTAGTTTTTTTACTTATATTCAGGAAAAGAAATTTTGTTTCAAAGTTTAGAATAATCCATAAAATAACAAATTGTGTTCAAACCCGAACTCTGTACTTTTATTTTTACGCTCAGCTCTTGTGACGCGCTGTACACGCACGAAATCCTTGAGGCGACCTGGAAATTTCGTGCAAAAACTACAAGTGCCCACTTAAATCCTGCGAACAAAAGAATGGACTGGGGCCCAAAACGTTACACTTTGTTCTCGGCTTGCAGCTTAAAAAATTAACATTCACGAGCCACAACGCGACAAAAATACGGTTGTTTGGCTTAAAATAAGACCGTCGAGTTTACCAAGTCCGAAGAAAAATCCAGAATTTAAAGCAAACCCCAAAACTGGCCACCTAAATCCTTACAATCCTACGTTTCCTTTCATTTAGCGAAAAGGGAAAATCAATCTCCATCCTTTTTGTCCCTTTCACTTGTGCGTTATACCTCGCTACAAGAGAAAAAGAAGGAAGAAGTTTGTTGCGGTAGAGGGGGGGGGGAAATACTCATCCTTGAGACGAAAGCCCGTTGTCCTTGAGCAGAAAAACCGCACAAGCGCTCGCAGAGGGGGACTCCCAGCACACATTCACATACTTACGCACGTACGCACGAGATAGAAACACACGCGTGTACATACATACGTACACACTTTGAATATTTCGAAATACTTTGAATACTCGTACGTGTCGGGTTTTGCCAATAGTCTCCGGCCATGTATACACGCAGGACCCCCTCCCCCCTCACCCACACACGTACACATATTATACATATAGACATCCGATAAGAGAATTCCATCGCGCATAGCCATACGATGACGACCGTACACGCGTACACGCTTGATGATCGTATTGGCGCCTATGGTATCGCGTACGTGCTATTTCCCCCTGTATCGCCTCGCGTGCGTCTTCTTCTTCTTCTTCTTCGTTTATACACGTACATATACGTGAGCGGAATATTATTTTCTGAATCTACACTCGCTATGTATATTGCCTATACATGTGCTTTGTTATACATGTACCTACATGTATACATAAAGTCAAGCGAACTCTTTCATTGGTGTTTGCATCCGCCGGGGAGGTGTACGTGTCTCCGTATGTATTGTATGCTGCAAAAGTTGCCGGGCGTGTGCGAGTCTTGCTTCAAGGGATGAGGTGCTGCCCAAAGGGACGGTGGAAAATGGTTATTGGGTTCGAGGAGTTTATGCCTGATAAAGTGCCAATGATGTGTCGTCGATGTCGCATACTCTTCCGGATCTTGTGCTTTTGTGTTGTCGTTGATTCTCGTTCTGACAACTATTGTTCCAAGAATATCAATAAAGGTATATCGCTTAGTAGCAAATGATGAGTCCATTGTTCGAGGATTTAGTGTGAATAAATAATTTATCAAGGCTTCGTTGGTTTTTGTTTATTATTTTGTTCATACGTGTACGCGGGGTATATCCGTTGGAAGGAAAATCTATAAATAATTTATACCTATCCACGAGAACGTGATGTAGCGGAGAGAAAAAAAAAAAAGTCGTATCTATTGTCACTCACGTTCAGGTGCGTGTACGCAAGCGGTATTGGCACATTCGATGGTTTTTTTTTTTTTTTTTAAATCCTCATATTTTTTTACTTATTTATTTCACTACACTAACATTACATTAAATTCAACATAGCGTAGTACCAATTTTTCAATATTAGATCATTGTGTCGTAAATTACAAAAAAGTGGTAGGTGAAGTTTATTTTCCAGTTGGGTAGCACCTTATGTCAATGAAAAGGAAAAAAAAGGAAAACCATTGTAACATAAAAAAATGAATGAAAACAAGAATGAATTCTGCTTAAGCTCTAAATTAGCGTGGATAATTACATTTTCATTAGTACAATAATAGTGGAGCATTTGACATGAACCAGAGAAACTTTGGTACAGTATCGATAAGCTTCCCTTGAAAAAGTCAAGCGCTAGAGCACTTCGTGTGTATATTCACGCGTATATGTAAGTATGTGTATCAATCGGATCAAACATTTTTCTCTTACGTTTGTACCAAAAGCTTAAAAAAAAAGGATTTAATCGATTAAAATAAACGACTTTTGTATAGATTGAGTGTAAAAAATAGAATAGTAGAAAGTAATACAGGTCCTCCACAGTCCACAAACAAATAGGCTTTTACCATCTATTTTTTGTATTATTATTAAAACTATTATTATTTTGATAAAACGCACCTCGTGTACATTCACTCTTTAACCAAATATTCACCGTCCATATACATGTGCCACCACTGACCATCAAAAACTGTGCGCTCCGATGCATCGTTTGTTCGTGTTTGCTGTGCGATTGTGAGGGGGTGTACATCACACACAGAGAGAAGAGTTTTTTGATGGATGAGCGATGGATGACGGTGAAAAGGATTTCATATGCGCGTGTTTTTATTTTTTAGGAGACAGCGTGAACCTTTGGCGACGATACAATGATGGAAAAAAAAAAGAAAAAAAAACATGTGGGGTCATTTGACAGAAAACAAGATTATTCGTGTCCCAGTCGATTAAAACGACATTTGTAGAGATTTGATTTTGAAAATTGTTCTCAATACCCGTACTATTGGAAAATCTTTTTTCAGTGGATGTTTTGGGCACAAACAATAAAAAAAGCATATATATATTTAAAAAAATTAAACGCTCATTTATCCTTTAAAACACGTTGGTCTTCGTAAAATGATCCACATACACGTAAATAAAATAATATCTTTTGATTCCCTGAAAGTTCATCATAGAAAAAAAAGAAGTAGGTATATCTTGTAGATATCCAAACGTTCGGTCGCACACAGCAAATTCTCTCTTATCACTTGTATAGAACGAATAGAGCAGAGCTATCGTATGGCCACGGAAGTATGGCCAGCAAGGTTTCCGGTGTACCTATGCATGTATACGCATGTATAAGCCCTATCTTGTACTGTACATCTCCCTTGGCCCCCAAATACCGTCGTTGCCGTCTTAATTGGATGTGTATATACACCTACACGCGCAATCGGCAAGCTCCGACCGTGATAAGCTCGAGGAAGTAGATACGCTTATGTAGCTGACTGTTTAAACGACTGACTGTTTGAGCAGAAAAAATGGAAATCAAAATCAATCGCCTGTTGGTGAAAACAAGAACGCAAGATGTTGGCCATTTCAAACCTTTGCGAGCAATTGTATTTTTCAAGAGGTAAACAATTTGAATAATTTAATAGCAATTTCGTTGAGATAAATCTTGTGAAAAAATTCAAACGAATATTTTTGGTAAAAAAAAAATACTCAAAAATATTGGCCCAAAAAATTATGATTATTTCTTCGAGTCACGATGTGCATTGTTCATTATTACTGTTGACTTTGTAAACAAATTTATTTTCAAATGTTACATAATAAACAAATCTTTGTTGTTGTAAGTCATGAGCAAAACAATTTACCTTGTAAACAAGAGAGACGTGCGACTTTCCTTACCTTCGATATGTCTTACCATGTACGACTGTATCTACTACGAGCCGCGCAAAGAACACGCGCCAGCGAACAGGAAAAAAAAGCCTGTGTTTGGTTTCGCAAAACTTAAACTTCAAAAACAACGTACACACGTGCACAAAGATACAACAGTAGTTGCTGATTTTTCCGATAAATCACACACGGCAAACGTAATTTACTTGCACGAGCGCGACCCACGATTCGCCAGACATCCGTCTCCCGGCAGCGCCACCCATGCGAAGACTCCCTTGATTCGCGCGTAAATATCAAAAGGCGCGCCGTGAAATTTTCCAAACGACGCACCGGCGTGTATAAACATTTTTTTTCGCCCCACAACCACACACGCACACACGGCACTGAAAAGAGAAACTTTCACACCCCGGGCGGGCAAAGGGGCGCGCGTGGAAATTCGTGTTGACTCGATGCGTCGCTGATTCTGGCTTCACCCGTTTTTATACAACAGTTGTGGTAAACATGTTCTTACCCTTTTTTCAGGGCATTGGCACATTTACAAACGTTTTAGAAAAAATGCATGGGCATCTGCTTGGGGGGAAAAAAAGAAATGGGCGTTAAGGAAAAGCCGATTTTTAATAAGCCATCGTCGAAGGGGTTGAAATGCGAACGAGGTAATAAAATTAAAAGGCGCAAAAGAGCGAGGTGTAGGTATACTGTGAAAGTTGAAAAAAGAGGGAATCGTGCTCGAGGGTAACAATGCAGCCAACAGAGGAGGAGAAAGTTGGCGAGGCGGAACGCGGCTACGGAGTGAAAATGAAGGATACAGAGATAGAAAAGGAAAAGAAAAAAACGAAGGCAAGTAGAAAAGAGGAGTCAAAGAGATTACGCGACGAATTTCAGGGAGAGACGTGTTTCCCCCCCCCCCTCTCCCTCGCAAAATTCCACCCCACCTTTTCTTTTCTCGGGAATTGAGTTATCCTTTTCTCGCTCGGGGA
The DNA here is from genome assembly GCF_036245765.1 of Copidosoma floridanum. Taxonomy (NCBI): domain Eukaryota; kingdom Metazoa; phylum Arthropoda; class Insecta; order Hymenoptera; family Encyrtidae; genus Copidosoma; species Copidosoma floridanum. The sequence goes on from NW_028321891.1 coordinate 6,732,940, forward strand.
GATTGCTGGGCTTTCAAACTTTCCGGGCAGCGTTTCGCGAATCGCTTCAATGAAATACTTGTTTGTTGTCGCACACGCCGCGAATATGCGCCTCCGCGAGCCGGAGATTTCAGTTGTCAGCAGCGTTGCCTGGAAATTATCATCCTATACGAAAAAACGCTCCCACAGCTTTTGCGCCGGTGTCCTCTTTTTAAAGACACGCAAAGATTAAGCGAACGGAATTTACGTGCAAACTGTGGGGGGGGGGGTTTCTTCGCACTCCTGGATGCTGCATCGAAGCAGTAAAAAGATTTTTGGAAAAAAATCCGGAAAAGCGAAGAAAAGTAATGCACGCACGTGACAGAGTTGATGAAAAATTCCCGCTCTTTCAATAACCCTATATACGTCAGAGTCGTGTGAATAAAACATTTCACGAAGGAAAGAATGCCCGGTTGATCGGAAAAGGGGAGGATCGAATAATGAAAAATCGATAAATACAAAACATCGAGGACACAATACCGGCTAAATTGTATTGAATGAGGAGCACAGTCTCGTCAAGGCTCCTCACGCACAAAGTCATCAGCATCAGACAACCAAATACATTAGGTACACAACACACCCACTTCCCCGCGCACATCGTACATATAATGTACCCGGTTGCAGCCCGCGCGCGAGTGCGTTAAATTCAGAGCCCCTTCATCGTCTACGCGCGCACACGCATCCCATACAACGTGTACCAAACTCGAGACATGCTTTTGATGTCGAGGAATGCCTATGGCTCCCGTGAGTTATACTTAAAGGGGGTGGGGGTGGAGTAGGGATGAGGGAGCCTCTTAAAGAAACTCCCCATCCTCCCTCTGGCACACACCACGAACCTGTATACACATAGTGCACCCCCTTAGCTCTGCACTGTACAGTATATAGCTTCAAGTAAACTACTACTGCTGTTGTTGTTGCTGCCGTTGTTTGCACTGCGTGACTTTCGTCAGGCTTCTCCGTGGCCGTGTAGTATAGCTGTACGCGGATGCACGAGAGGTCGAGGGAACTCCCGAATGTGCAGTTGCTTTGCTCCTTACTAAGTCTATAGATATACATACGTAGCAGCAGGAGAATGCACAGCTAAACAGAGAGACGAGGATTCGATTAAACGTCCGAGGGAAGGAGAGAGAGAGAGAGAGAGAGAGAGAGAGAGAGAGAGAGAGAGAGAGAGGAGTACATGTGTATATAGTCGGGGAAAAGGAGAATTCCAGCGGTTCCTCGGGCTTGGGATGAATTTTATACGAGGTTGCGTTGTATACGTAGGTATACATATACCCCACATCGCCGTGATTCGACGCCAAATTTTGAGATATCGCGTGCACGGGCTAGATCTCGAATCGTCGACGGGACCACGAGTTCCTCGCGAGTGAACGCACGACAACGAGAGATGAGTATGAGTCTCCGTTTAATTAGTCTATCTGAGGTAACCAAAAACAGTGGGTGCATGCCTATCTCTCTCTCTCTCTCTCTCTCTCTCTTTTGTTACGATTAATTATTACTTGTCTTTTTCAAATCTAGGGTATACTGTAAATGAAACTAAAATTAAGTGCGACCAAATGTAAATTAACGAATATATATATATGTATAGATTGCTATGTTAAATTGTCGCCGTTCAAACTACCTTATCAGTATTTTTCCTAGTATTCTTTCTTAATTCTTGATATACTGATTATCACCTGTCTTTGTTCATTTTCGCTTGGCTCAAGGCCAACGTTTCATATTATGTTCTGTCCCTACCATTTAATTTGTATACACACTCTTTCATAGCTTACTATATGTTGTTTACTTTACATACGTCTCGACCGTTATATTTTAAGATATTAATAAGTGTTTATAACTTCATGTACTACTACAAACTTTTCCTAATGTCCAATTTTAAGCGTTGTGTAATATTATGCGTAAATATCTGCGCAAATCGTGTCTAGTCTGTCGTCGCGCTACTTTTACAATTGGGCAAAACGAACGCCTTATTTGTTCTATTTGCTGTAAGCCTTATCATAGAAAGTGTATTGATCCCAGCTGGTTTTCAAATTCTGCATCTAATGTCTTTCACTGCTGCTCTTTAATACCCCTACGTCCCAGTCCCCCCAATTTTATCTCACAGCATCATTCACAAAATTGTAATCTAACAATCCACCACACAAATCTTCCTCACAAGAAAAGCTTGAAGCGTTCAATCCCAACCGACATACTTGACAATAGTTATTCCTTTCCCTCAGCAGCTAAGGCCCCTAGACTTTTTCTCTCTCGTCCGCATTTCGTGTATTTTTTGAGCAGTATGAGCGATAATGGTGATCAAGAAAATAATTCGGGCATGATGCTTCTTCGAAGTCTTGTCAAAAATTTCGAGGATTTCCGGAAAGAAAATCATGACGATATGATAAAACTTCGAGATGACATGAAACAATTTCATACTGATATGAGGGAGTTTCGTGATAATATGACAGAATTCCGTCAGTCATTGTTGTTAGTCAATACACGTATCGATAATCATGAAACTACCTTAAACTCACAAGTAGCCAAGATTAATGACGAATTAATTACTGCCAATGCAAAATATAATGCGATCTCTGATGCCTCTTTATACAAGGAAACTGCCGAATTAATTATCACTAACATCCCTTCATCAATCAACCTTAATAATCAAGATATCATCAAAAGCGTTTTTCAAGCAATAGGCTGTCAAGAATTTATCAGTTATGTTACACATACACGCGATTGGGCACCGAAAGTACAATCTAATCAGAGCAATCAAAGACCATTACCTCGCGCCGTTTACGTTCGCATGAACTCACTGGACATTCGAGATCAAATATTAGAAAATTCTAATAAACTTTCAAAATCTAAATCTTCTACTCTCTTCGGCAATGGAGGTGATACAGCGATTTATCTACGACCATTACTCCCCCAGCCTATTTATAATCTATGGCGTAACGCTATTAAGGTTCACAAATCTATTAATTACTATTTTCCTGTAATGAAAAATTTAACGGTTTGTATGCGTAAAACAAAAGATTCAGCATTGATCCCAATTCGATCTGATAATGAATTGAAGGCCCTCGTTAATAGTATGAATAATTCTCAAAATTGACGCCAATTAAATAATAGTAATCAAATTTCTATCCCCAACTTTTTTAAAATAGGACATATTAATGCGAACCGCTTAAAAACGCACTTTAACGAGATTGAACTCAAGTGTATCGATTCTGATTTTGATGTATTAGCAATCACAGAAACATTTCTTTCGGATCTTGATGATGATTCAGTCATTCAAATAGCTGGATATCGACTTCTTCGAAACGATCGTCTAGGCAAAAAAGGTGGCGGCGTCGGAATCTATTTACGAAATTTTTACGAGGTCAAATCGCTTGCTCAGTCAGATTCAATTTTTAATAACACACCTGAATTTTTAATTATCGAAATTGCCTGGCATATGCACACCCTGTTATTCGCAGTCATTTACCGACGGCCTAATGCAGCACTTCCACATGCTTTTTTCGCAACATTATCTACATTTTTGCCTAATTACAAAAATGTTGTAATCACTGGAGATTTCAATGTAAATATGCTATATGAAGGCCCAGCGTCTACTTTTATGCATACAAGCCTGAGAACCTACTCTCTTTTCTTGATACCATCTGGCCCAACACATCATACTATGTACCAAGGCCGTCCATCTCACACTCTAATTGACTTATTTATAGTTCACAGTCTCTCAGCTGTGAATTCGTACTCTCAATCTGATGCTCCATTTATTGCAGGCCATGATTTCATAGAAATAAAAATCAAACTTGAAAAGCCTCAACCAACACTCACTAAGTTTCTCTCCCGTAATTTAAAAAATATCAACCACATACAACTTCATGAAAATATTTCCCAATCAATGATAGACAATTTTGGATTTAGTGTTAACACCGATATTAATTCTATTACTGGCCAATTTACCGACACTCTCATATCTGTTTTTGATTCAGCCGCCCCTGTACATACCATTGTCTTAAAATCATCTCGCAAACCATGGGTTACATTAGAAGTCCGTCATTTTATGAAGAGACGTAATAATGCATATAAACGCTTTGCCAGAACTAGATCACAGATTGATTTTGATTCTTTTAAACACTGGAGAAGGGAGGTGCGTAGAATGCTCGATTCTTTAAAGAACAATTATATTGCAAACAAGTTAGATTCTGCATCAGATTTAAAGGCAAAATGGGCAGAAATTCGTCGACTGGGTCTGTGTGGCTCTAAACTGCCCTCTCTTTTGTCGCGTTTCCACCCAGATGACCTCATAGAACACTTTACGAGTATTACTTGTCAAGGACCACCCCTATTACCTGGAGACTTGGCTGAGGTATTAGAAATACCTCTTGATACCACTAGACCAGTTTTTAAATTTTCTTCCATCACAGAAATAGATGTGAAGCGAGCGATTATGCGTGGCAATTCGGGCTCTTGTGGGGTGGACGGCATCTCTTCTGCTATGCTCCGAGTAAGTGCTGAGTCGATTGCTGGACCACTATCATCCTTGTTCAACATTTCTCTATGCGACGGCAATTTTCCTGAGATTTGGAAGCGGGCATTGATCACTGCTCTTCCAAAAATCAAAATACCTACTTCCATGTCGGATACTAGACCAATCGCAAAACTGCCTGAAATCTCAAAAGTGTTAGAGCGACTTGTACATTTTCAGCTGTCGAGTTATCTCGATGAATACGGCCTCCTTGATCCAAATCAAGCTGGGTTCCGAAAAGGCCACAGCACGCAAACCGCCTTGCTTAGCGTCCTTGACAGTGTGAGATCTGCGATTGATTCAGGTATGGTCACATTACTTATACTTTTTGATTTCTCTAAAGCTTTCGATTGCATCTCCCATAGACTTCTCTTACACAAGCTTCGCAAATTTAATTGTGATAACATCGTGATAAAGTGGTTTCATAGTTACCTATCTGAACGCAGACAAGCTATTTCGCTAGATGGTGTGGCTGTTTCGGGATGGCATACTCCTTCGACAGGGGTCCCTCAGGGGAGCGTATTAGGTCCACTCCTTTTTCTAATATACATTAATGATTTGCCGGCTCTTTTCAACAATTGCAACTATAAGATTTACGCTGACGACCTCCAAATATATCTCTCATGCCTTCCTAAAGATTTGCCCACTGGGGTCGAAGACGCATCCCGGAATGCAGAGTCTGTAGCACGTTGGTCAAATGAGAATCAACTTCGCCCTAATCACAAAAAGACTAAAGTCATGATATTGGCTAGCTCCAATTGTCTTCGCACATTTGATCTCAGAGATGTCTCGAAGGTTACGATCAATGGGATGGAGCTTGAATATGTGACTGAGGTCAAGAATTTAGGTCTTTGGCTTACTCCTTCACTAAATTGGGACCGACATGCTACATATGTCTCCGGAAGAGTTTTCCGTTCGCTCTATTTACTGAAACATTACACACATGCACTCTCATTCCCTAATCGAAAACAGCTCGTTGAGAGTCTTATATTTCCACTGTTCGATTATATGTCCACAGCCTACCACTCCATCGACTCAGTGTCTAATCTCAAGCTTCATAGGGCATTAAATGCGTGTGTTAGGTTTGTATTTGGTAACATCAACCACTCCTCGCGTGTTACACCTTTTCGTATAGCATTGGGCTGGCTATCGGTTGGTCGTCGACGCGACTATTTTCTAGGATATCAGTCATACTCTTTTATATCATCTTCTCACCCACAATACTTATCATCTCAATACATTCATACAACTGACCTTAATCATCTTCGTCGATCTGCCCGGCAGCCCAAAGAAGCCCTAGTGTGTCCAAGATTCCACACTGAAACCTACAGGCACTCATTTCTCATTCAATCCACTCTCCTTCTAAACTCGCTGGGCATTACAGTTTTCGACACAAGGTTAAAAAATAAATTTCAAACATTTCTGTTTAATAAATTGCTTGATTCTGATTCTCAAGATTGGAACCGCGAACAAGGCATTATCTCATGACTCTAAAAACTTTTAAAATTATTTTTAATAAAAACAAACTTATACAATCTTACAATAGCTACAATAGTGTTAAAATAAGTCTAATCAATTACGTTAAATTTATTTATTGCCAAATTATACGATTATTACTATTACCAATTTTATTAATTATTTTGTCAATTATAATTATATGTATTCTACGAACTATTACTTTTGTCATCTTCACTGTATTCTTATTCCATTGTTATTAATTATGTTGATAATTTGTTATGTATCTTATTACTCTATTAATTATCTGTAAATTATTTGAGAACCATACGTGGTTATACCACAAGGTTTGAATAAAGAATTAATCTAATCTAATCTAATCAAAATCTGTAAAAATTCTGTAACTTTTGTTTAATACCGTCGATAATAACATTATCAAAAAATCTTTGTACTTCAAAAATTGCCATTCGGGTGTAATGCCCTTGGCATGAATAAATTAGCTTTCAAATCAAATCAAAATCTCTCTCTCGGGACGCGAGTTTAGCATCATCCAAACATCGTTACTCTAATTACGCGTACAGCCGAGCTTTTTTTTTTTTTTTTTTTTTCCTACTCCGCTGCATTTTCCGTTCTCGTGTTATTATTAGTATGAAGTACGCGTTGAATGTTAATCAAGTAATTACGTGAAAAAAAAATACGCGTATTCCTACACGCCCAACAAATTCGACACGGATCGGATGATATATTAATTAACCAACGAAACAGGCGCGTAAGGGTAGGTATATACGGAGGTTGGTGAAGGCTATATAATACACGCGTATACAATACGTACAAGGTGTAGGGGGTTGGTAAGCCGGCGGGCAGGGAGGGCGCGTAAATTATTTGCCCGTCGATCCAGCCGCCTCGCAAAATCTTTAGGTGTACCGCAAATATTTCCTTTGTAGCCTCTTGTGCAAGCTCTCCCTATGCCCGATGGGGTTTGTACGTATATATATGAGCAAGAGCTATGGTAAACACCACAACGGTGCAACTAACTGTGCGCGTGTATGAATTACAACAACAGTGTGAGTCAAGGCATTTACGTGCAAATAACATATGATATATATATAAGTACACTTGCGCCTACATTTGTCTCTATAGTATCGTTCGAAACTAGAGTTGGCAGCAGTAGAAAAAAAAAAGGGGGAGGATACGGGCGACAAGGCCGAGAAGGAAGAAAAGTATGTGCTTGTCAAAAAGTACGATAATATAATAAAACAAGACTGCGAGGAAATAAAAAATCTCTCTCCGGTGTATATATACATATATACCCCCTCTCTTAGCGAAAGAATCTTGCCACGCTCGGGTGAAAAGGGGAAAAGTCGATCCGAGGAATAAGGAATCTCGCCCGATGCTTTTTCTCTCCCCGGACTCCTCCTCCTCCTCCTCCTCTTACTCGCAGACACAAGAAACTTTTGCTTCTTACGCGACGTACGTGTGTGTGTGTGTGTGTGTGTGTGTGTGTGTGTGTATACACAGTAGTCGGGTGAGCGGTGGAGGAGCGAGGAAAGTTTTGAATATTCAATACTAGCCGGGGCTGTTGGAAACGAGAACCGACGCCAAGAAGCGATATCGCGCTCGTGCGTTTATCTTACATATTGATGAGCGAATCTGGGGAAAAAAAATCTTTCGCCGAGTGGTGCGAAAATGCGAATAAACATTTCTTTTTTTTTTCATTGTTTTTTTTTTTTTTTGCCAGTGCACGCGTTTTAGGTTATTGGTAGAAACGTCACTGTAGTAGCTGGCACTTCTTCGAGGAAATTCATGACAAAGTGGTGCGTGAAACATAAGCTTGAGATGAAAATTTGGTTTTTAATCATGTTGGATCTCGAGAAGTCTTGCATCAAAAGATTCCCTTGCGTCGAAGACTCAAATTTTTCGAGCACAACAAACTCACCATGGTCGGTTTTTTAAGTAAATAGTTACGCCAAAAATCGAAAAATTTTCATTTGATTTATCGACCATCCAGCGAAAGGGCCTTTTAGCAGATCCATTCTCTCATGTATGCATAAGACGATGCCGCGGCATTACCCACGAACGTTTTCATTTCCTCGCATCCCCCCGACGCTCACGTACATTCACGTACATACCTGTACAACCGCCCTTGTTATATGAATTGCATTTTATGCTTAGCTCTCCTTTTTTCCCCTTCCCCGGCATGTAGATGTATAACAATACGGGCTACGGTCTCGTACGACCCTCTTCATCCCCCCTTGTTTTTTTACATCGCCGAGCAAAGCAATACATCAGAAAATGCACTCGTATCGTGATATTGCATACCCGCCTGACATGCAAGGGATGAGGAGAGAGCAAAAGCTCATTTCAATTAGTTACCCTTTCGGTGAATCCTATATCGTTTTATTGTCTTTTAATTTGTAATTTAAATTGCACGATAAGAGTAGGAAAAAAAATGTGCATCTTGTGCACAATGTAGATGATCAATGTAGATTATGGAAAATCGTGAAAATCGTGAAAATCATGAAAATGGCTTTTCACCGTAATTTTCCTCTATGCGCGCGGATGCTCGGCTGAAAGGGCTGCTCTTTCGCGCAAAGATATCGAGCAAAAGTAATCCATCAAGCGGAATAAGAAGGTACAGAGCCCAGACAGACAGACAGACGTATAGATGTATATACTTTTATATACGTACACGTCCTCCTCCTCTCTTTCTCTGTACGCACACTACTTATATTTTTGGACTCTAGGTTTATACGTAACGTATGCGCGAGTTGTACGTGTACAAGCGTGCATGTTTTTCTATCTCTCTGTCGACGTGTATGTACATATGTGCGTACGAGAACCTCTTTAGTATCCATTTTCTCGGGTCTCTTCCATCCGTGGAGGAAAGGAAGCTGCGGAATCTACTCGGCAAAGAAGGAAAAATCATCCCCCTAGGGGCTACACGTTACTCGCGCGCAAAGTATACATGGCTGCTCATACATACATATACATATATGTATAATATAAAGCTGCCATTGAATTGTTCAAGCTATGATGGGCCTTGATGAACTAAACATTGGGTATTAGCTCACGTGTTGCAGAGAGTAGCAGTTTATTTTATTTGGTAAGCCAATGAAAGTATGAGTGCATACGAGTGCCTTATCTCGAATTTTTTTTTTAAGAATGTATCGGTGTTACCAGATGGGGTATAGTTTTTTTTATGATCATTCGAACGTGTATATCATATATGTACAATGTATGAGCAAAGTAAAAAATTATTTGAATTGTAGTTTTAGTTTTTAAAATAAAGCGCTTAATGATTTTTCACCGAAACGTATTTGACGGGAATCATTATACGGTTGATATGAAGCGTATAATAACTTACAATGAAACCAAATGTGTTGATCGCGTCATCGTTAATCGACTATTGTCCTCCTTGTCGTTGGACGATTGTTGAATTGCAATTTAAAACACATTTTTGACTATTTGACGTTTTTAAATTTGATTCATAAAACTTCCAATAAAACTCAATCAGCTACTCTATATACGGTTTGCGTAGTGAAAAGTCTAACTTTTCGCTTCACAGTCATTTTTCAAAAAATGTTGTTTTTCAACGGATCTCTAGCTACATCTGTGCAAAAATGTGATAATTTCTTCAAAAAAAAACTTAATTAACGCTTCAAAAAAGGTAAAAAACAAAAAAAAAAAAAAAAAAGCTAATCGAAACATTCCGAAATACATCAAAGAAAACGTATTTACCCGCACTCTAGAGAGAGGGAGAGCTCGGCTCCTCTTCTAAATTGCACAGACCAGCATTCGGCACCCGTTTGCACCCAACGTCTTACGAAATTCGCAAAGTAAAACGCGCGCCCCTGAATTTACGATGAGACCAACGTGCACTTTTTGGAAAACGCTCTCCCGCGTGTATCTCTCCCATCAGGAAAAGGAAGTAACCCCCGAATCTCCATTTCTTCCGAATAAAACTGTGTACGCGTTTTTGCTGAACACGGAAAGAGAGATGCTTGCACTTGCTTTGCCCTCCTTCCCCCTTCCTCCATGAATAACGCATATTAAGGAAGTGTGCATGTGATGCTTTCTAGTCTCCCTATCCCTGTGTACTCTTCGAAAGGAGGAAAAGCAAGGGATCTCGAGTGACGAATTTTCGTGGCTCCCCGTTTGACGTGGGTGTGTTTTTTTATGTGGAAGTTCCATTTGTGCGTGTGGGTGGGTCTTTTACTTGCAGCCAAAAATTTTCGAGTACTGTATATCGGATGACGCAGGAAGCTGCGCTTTAGGGGCTTGTTTTTGCCTTTTTACTTTCGCAGAGAATTTTATATCGATCTGCCGATTTTCGACGATTCGCCAAGACTCGTGTTTTTTATTTTTTACGACTGAGACACGTCGTCCAATATTATACTATACGCATATTATTTGGCAAAATAAATAATAGTGCTTTCAATATTGATGAAAAAAAAAACATTCATAGCTATCGGGATAAACATTTCTGTAATTGGCAATTTATCAATTTATGCATTTAACTTTATGAGAGAAAAAGTTGTAGCTAAAAATATATTTTTTTTTTTTTGCATGCCTCGCAGTAAGTTTTCAATTATTTGAAATATAAATACGAATTCATTTTGAAGTAAACGTAAGAGATTTTAAAAAACGTAACGAAATCAAACAAATATTCATCGAATATTATTGGATTTTGATGAAAAAATAAATCGATACTTGTTCGTAAACACAAAACCTCATATTTTTTGTTACTTACTGTTAAATTCTGGTACAAAGACAAAAGTATCGTAGTTTGAGCCCTATCGAGTAAAAATCACTTGAAAATTGCAGTAAAAATATGAGGCACTCGTGTGGAACAGTCATGCCTACAAAAAACAAACAACAAAAGAAATCAGGCCAAAACTCAAAAGCACTCGAGTCTGACAACTGTATATGTATGAAAAAAAAAAAAAAAAAAAAAAAAAAAAAAGATGTGAAATTCGCATCCGGCGTTAAGTACGCCAGGCCAGTCCTTTTAAAATGATTAAACCTCGAAAATTTCGGACGAGACGGTGCCGCCATGAACAAGTTAATTCAATTTCGCTGAAAGCTCCTGCGATCTCCGACGCGACACACCGGTTGAAGTATTTCCGGAGGACCTTCTATTAGATTGATGAAGAGAGAGAGAGATAAAAAATATTGCGACGATGTTGACCGATCGGTTATTAATATCGTTTGCTTTGAAACCGATTTCGAGTGACGTTAATCAGTTTGGCCGTATCGAGCGAGCCACCAAAACAAAATGGCTCTTGAATTTAAAGGGTCTAGAGTGTGGACAAGAGAGAAAAAAACGTACAAACTGAAAGTTAAAAACACGCGGAAACACAGCGGGCGCTGGTTCGTTAATGTAATCGGCAAAGCTATGGCGTTGTCGAAAGCACGAGAGCTGAATGGAGAAATGTTGATTAACCCGAACAAAAGACGGTAAATGCAGTTGAAGGCGAGAGACAAATTTGTTCCGCCCAAGTTTTGATTGAGTGCAACAGCCGTGGATTAGAGGGAAGTGATATAAGTGTACGAGTCACTTCTCCGTGAAATCCCGAGAAGTGGGAAAGCAAAGGAAAGCGGTGAGTAAGATCCGGTTCGGTGTTACTCGGGACCTCTTAAATAAAATAGAGCAGGCAATCCAGAAAGTGTGGGTGATAAAAGTTTTGAGACAAGCACTTTTTTTATTTATTTATCCATTATTGCGTTGTTTTTTAATAAATTTATTTATTTTGATCACGGTAGCAAATATATATTAAAAAAACAATTCAGGATACGTTTCATGTTTATAATTAACAAAAACATTTTTTATTATTTTAATGAAAAAGAAGAAAATAAAATAAGCAGGATAGACAAGAGAAGCCTGACTACCAATCGTCAATAAGACATTTGTTACGATTCCATTAAGTTGCGAATAAAAAAAAAAAAAAAAACTTCCTCCTCCTAGTTGTGTATACACAAGTCCGAAAGACGATTAACACACTTGAAGTTCCGTCTTCGTCTCTCAATGTCCTTTTTTCTTCTTTTTCTCTGTCGTTAGCGACTAATCTTGGAGCAGCTTTTGCGAAAAGAGTAAGACTTGAGAGCGGGCCAACGGCCGTCGTACGAGATGAGAATCGCAGATTGGCTTATGCACACCCCCGATGCGAGACTGAAAGGGAAGGAAAAAAAAAAAAAAAAAAAAAAAAGACACAAAGGTGGGGGTTAGTCGAGGGAGGCACCGAGTGTTGAGTTGCTGCTTTTCTTTTTGTGCGGAAGAAAATAAATGGAGGCGAGAGGAGTTGCAGGAGAGAGAAAGTGTAGCTCTGAAATTAGAGGCGCGTCAGAAGTAAGGGCCGGGGAAACGAAGTTGCGGGGACGCGCGCCGGTTAATTAATTCGACCTCCACCTCGTTTATTCATTTTTTTGTTTTTGTTTCTTTGTTCGTCGCTCTGTTGCCGGTAATTAATACGTAAGCGTTTGTTCTACGGCAATTCGTGGCGAGCTTGTGGTGAACTAAAAAGATCACGAAGATAGCGGGGAGACGTAAAGAGCTTTTAATCGTAGGTGTGTAAAATGGCACGTGTCAAAATTAAGTCTAACAATGCCTGTGTCGACGAACTTAAATGAGACACGTTAATTATGTATTTCAGTGGAGTGTAATTAGTTATTGGAAAATGTGCGATAAAACATTTTTGTTCAGCATTTAGTTGAACTAACTGCTACACCGGTAGTTAAAAAAAATTAAATGAAAATTCAATTAAGACTTTGAACTTCCAACATCCATCTAAAATTAAAAATATCACATAGCACTCAAATTCCAAGTTGCTTTATCTTCACAAGCGATGAAACTGCGTGACAGACACAGACACCACCTTCTTGATTTTCATAACCGGCCGTGGCATCGGAGTTTTATTTCTTCTGCAGCTGTAGAACCAAAAAAAAAAAAAAAAAAAAAAAAAAAACGTGCAGGGAAAACAGGTCTAAGAACCTTAGCCACTTTCCTACCCTTCATCCCCTGATGAGATTAACGGATAAGCTCTTTGGCCATTTTCGCGGAAATATCCCTCAGCTACGAGCAAAGACCCGTACCATCCAGTCTGTAAATATACAATATTTATGCGCAGGCCGTCGCCGTACTTGCGACAAACATGGCGCAGAGCTTCTTAGAGGGAATAGACAGGTATCTAAAATGCCATGGCTTCTTGTGACCCCTGCATCCCTGATGCATGCACCTATACATAGTCCCTGTGCGTCCCCGTTTTTAGGTACAGTCACGTGAAATCTGAGTTGTAATATTGAAGCAGCCCAGCCAGCATACCATTGATTTTAAAACATTACTATCCTCCTTTTTTTGTCGATAGGTGATCCACAAATATGGCAATTGAAATTTTTGCTTCTGCCAATCATACGTCCACGTTGGTGTATCCAATGACCAAGTTTTTCCAACGTTATTAAGTAACATTGCCACTATTACTATTTTTTATGTCCATTAGCCACGCAATTCGAGCACAAGCACTCGAATGCAATTGTAAATAAACGTTTGTTCAACTAAAATTGTAAATAACTATCGTCATGTACATCTTATGGCTCTGAAATGAAACTTATCTTTAGTTTAGGATATCTTACGAGCTCTGCCTTTTATTAAACCATTTTTATATAAAATGTTTAATAGTTATGCTTGTTGCATCTTTGAAAAAAAGGACCTCAACTTTTTCTGTAATTCCAATGTCTATACAGTAAAAAAAAAAAAGGGTGGAAAAATTCTTTTAAATGTACATCGGTTATGTTACATTGCAAAACAACTTTAAAAGTAAACATCAATAGGCTAAGATTTTGACCTCGTGAATTATTCTTTCTGCCTTATTGTGGACCGCTCCCCTCTCTCTTTCGGTCACCTAAAAAAAAAAAAAAAAGAAAAAAAAAAACTCGTCCATTCAATTTCCAACGAGATTGTTTTTCCCCTTTTCTCGATCTTCGCAAGAGTAAAATAAGAGAGCCACAGCCAAATGAATTCCATCGCTTAGCTGTCGCAACTACTACTATACCAGTGGCGGTAAATTTGGGGGATGCGTTTCGTTGGCTAAACGAAGCGCAAACTCTTTGCCGGACTCTGTCGTTTTTCACGTTTAAAAGGATGCGTCGTCCCTCCAGACAACGGACGAAACAGCTGCAAGGGAGGAAAAGAAAGACAAAAGGGGAAGGGTAGCAGAACACGCAGAACATCCGACGGCGGTCATTTGTTACCTCAAATCGCTAGATGTATGTACGCGAAACGAAAGAGTTTGCTTCTCTGCTTGGGAGAGAGGAGAGAGGCTTTTTGATGATTGCAACGTTATTTCATTGCTTCTCTCTGTACATCCTCTTTACTTTTCCTTGGCAAGGCAACGATTTGAATCTGTGACCGATGGAAGTACAAAAAAGTCTTTGTTTGATAATTGGTGGTTATATTTCGTTAAATCCCACAATGATTTAATTCATTTGTGTGCAAAACAGAGCGTTTGCTCGAAGATTTTTTCGCACAGCATTTGGTACGGCGAAGGCGACAATTAGAAAACTTTAGACTCCCGAGTTGATTACTCCCTCTTCTCTCACCCCTCCCCCCCCTCTCCTCCGCAATTCATTTGCATGATAACAGACCACCTTCACGAGTTTTCCAAATTAATTCGAGCAGGCAGTCCATAAACAAAAGCTTCCCACCGGCACTGGGTGTAAATACTTCCTCCAAATCTGTATGTAGAAAAGCTCTTTGCGCGGGTCGATCTACACGAGGAAGTTTAAAGTTTTAATAACAACGACGACGTCGACTTTTAAGATTAAATTCGTGCGATTTCTAATTTTAATACGAAAGGATTTAATTCCAGGGTAAACTCCCCGAGTCTATTTTCTTGATTAAAATCTCGTTCAATTTGGTTTAAAAAGCCAGCAGCATTTGCTGGTGACCGATATTAGAAGTCCAAGCTTTTTAACTTATGGCTATATATATAAATACGTGTAATGTTGACGCACATGCGTGGGTGCCAAGTGATTAAAGGGCGCAGAGTGAGGCCCATTGCAAACAAAAGCTTTAACCCGTTTTATTTAGTTGGAGGGGAGGGGTCGGATTTACAAATAGATTATAAGAAATAGAGCTTTTTATCTCGGCCGTGGCTGAAAGGATTAAAATCGAAAAGGCCACGGAGGAGGAGTCAAGCCTTGAATAATCGATCATTCAATGCTGCTGAGACTTGGTGACTGAAGGGACTCAGCCAGTGGCACCGAGTTGACCTGGACTCTTGTTGCGTGTGTTTGTCGTCGCTCTGCAGCTGCAGGCTCGAAAAGACCTACTTTGCTCTTTTGTGTGCATACCTCCTTCTGTTTTTAGTTTTTTTTTTCATCTTTCATTTTTTAGTTGTATGTCTAGGAATTTTTTATTTAAGGCACACTTGTGAAAATACTGTATGGGTCTTACCATTTAACGTTTATGTAGAATACATCTAAACACGAGTAATTTTGTTTTACGTATGAGCGTAATATACTTACATCGAAGTGAATGCCTCCAAGATTAGGTTAAAATAAGTGTTTGGACGTTCTTGTTAAAAAAATTTTAATTTTTACCGTTAGAAACACTGATTTTTAGTTACCCTAATTAATCATGTTGTTCGTTGTCTTCATTATCTAAAAGTATTTTGAAATCGTTTATCATGCGATAACTGTATTACAAACAAACAAAATATCACGATTGAATTGAAAAATAAAAATTTTTCGTCGTTTAAAATTTCTGTACACCAGATGTTTTTTTAAAATCCGACTTGCTTGAAGCTTGCGTAATTTTTCGAATAAAGAGCATCATGCAATGTGTGAAGATGAAACTAAATTTGAGCCTATTAAGGTAAATATTAATTGAACTCGTCCTAAAACTTGAGTACGTGAGTACTTAAACAGTTTTCTCAATGTATTTTTATGTGATATGTATAAGTAATTACTCATTGTTGTTAACTCAAAACTTTTTTAATATATTAAGCGGTCACATCACGGATGGCTACATTTTTTTATCTCTTCAGGAAAAGGTTTTCTGTGGATCAATCGTGCCTAAAAAATTATATAGTTATTTTAACTACAATATTAAATTTACCATTTAAAAAATATCACTTTTTTCCCTCGGTGAGAACGTCGTTAGCGATGGGACAAGCGTTCACCAATTACAACTATCGAAAGTGCAAGCCGTACTTAGTAATAGTCGATGAATACAAGTGCATATGAGGATTTTGGAGAAAAAAAAGTTTTTCGTATCTACACAATTTTATCTTATCTAACTTTTTTTCTAGCATTTTTATCATAAATATCATTTGTGCGTAGTAAAATAACAAAATCCTTTTTTCAACTATTGTATCTTTCAAACTCCTTCGAGTTAAAAATTCCATTATTTTGCATACTTAGTATCAATAAAAGTTTTCTTTAGAGTGATGTCTACATTTTCGAAGGGTTTTCTTTCCGAGACTAAATAGCCAGGGACCTTGAGAACAAAATTAAAATTTTCCAAAAATGACTAAACTGACAAGAAAAAACAACTTAACCTGAAATTTATAGTAACATAAGAAATAAAGTACTTTAAAGCTTAGCACAACCTACTGAATGAACATTGTTTTTATCAATATAGATTCTTTCTTTTTTTGTTTTAGCATAACTCAATCCACATGAAGGTAAAGTAATTATATGGTAAGTATTTAGTAATATAAATTTTTTTAGAAACAAATAAATAATTTAAATTAATCTCAAAATTTTAAAATTTTTTTTAGAAAGCTCTGTCACAATTTTTTCTGTCCACGTCAAACAATCGAAATCAAACTTCTCCAATGTTTCAATGGACAAAACCAATGGAAGCTTGATACCTCTATTAAATGTTTATTAATGTACAAAAATATTGACTGAATAAATGATGGATTAACTCAAAATTTTTATTTAAAAAATTAATAAGTATTCATTTTTCTAAATAACTCTAATCGTGATAAAAATGTGTAAGACCTATACAATAATTCGGAATACACACAAAAGTATGGCTACACAATAAAATTTATTTTTGTAAATTAGGGTTAGTAAAGATTTTAGAGAGTAGTCAATTAATTTCAATGAAATAAAACATAATTGGTCAAAGCGTTTAAAGTACTTTTAAAACATTATTGTTCGTTTTTTTTTAAGTGAAAAGTTTGTAGATTTTTTCATTTAAAAATCATTTACATGTAGAAAATATAAGACCTACAAACAAGCTTAAAATAAACATTTTTTTTCATTTTTACCTCTTGACAATCACCAGTTTTTACTTTTTTGAAGCTTTACGTCCTGTGATAAATATTAAATAATAAATTAACTGTACAACGTTTTAGGAAAGACTAGTTCACATTAATCCCTTTTTTTGCTATAGTAAAAAAGTACATGTGTACATAACATGACCATTTGGAGTATTAAAAAGATTTCAAGTCTACCATGAAGAAAGTGTGTGTATAATGAATGTTGTATGTACATAACCAAGTTTCAATACCAATTTAAGTAATTTTTTTCTAAATCAGTTGTAATTTAGTGGGTAGCTTTACCTCCTTCATTAGAGGCAATGCTTTTAATTCGAAAAAAACTTAAGCTTTGAGTCAGAAAAGTTAATTTAAAAAATCTTGTGCAAAGAAACGACGGAAAATTTATATTCAATTGTGAAATTTTCTTTTTCTTTTGTGTAGTACTACAGATATTGCGACAAACGGTTTCAAAACACTTTAATATCATTATAATTGCTTTTGTAGACATTTTCCGCTTTAGATAATAAAGACAATGAACAACATGATTCGTTAGGGTAACTAAAAATCAGTGTTTCTAACAGTAATACTGACAAGTTTCTAATAATTTGTACTTATTTATCCAAATATTTATTTTAACCCAACCTACTAAAAGGCTTCTATTTCAACGTAAAGTATATGGTATAGACTATAAAACTAACCGTGTTTGGATGTATTATATACAAAAATTAAATGGTAGACCGATAGAACCATCGAATTGAAACAGTCCACTAAGGGGGTTCTTTTACTTGCTATTGTTAATTTAACGTTTTCCATGATTTGCAACTTCATCAGTTTCTATTTTTAAAAGGTTTCAAAGTGAATAGTAAATAAATTATAAATTTTTTGGTAAATTCTGGAATGAGCATTTATTTATAATAAAAAGAGCGTATAATTGTTTAAAAGCAATAATGTTTCGAAAAAATATCGAATTTGACTACAGCGCCCACTACTGCTGTTAATTGCCTCAAAAAATGTCAAACTATTCTATCGTTAACTTGTCATTAAAAAGTAATAAGATGCGTTCAAAAAAAAAGTATAAAAGAACGTGATATTCTTTTAAAAATTAGTCACACCTCGAGTCACACCACGTTTAGGTTCTAGCCAGACATAACCTAGAAATTATCATTCTTCTTTTACTATTTTAAAAGTAACTCTGAACTGAGTTTTACTTGGTTATAAGCTTGACAGAAATTCATTATCGTCAATTCTATAGCAACCATGAGGAGCCTGTTGATCTTGGCTTTCGTCATTATTTTGGCGCTCACCGTCTCAGCTTTTCGTAAGTAGAAATATTTTTATTATTTAACACAATTTTATTTACGAGGAATAATCACGACAATAGTGTTAGATTTTTCGATGACAATTATTATTGTAATATCTCACAATTTTTAGTGATATCAATAACCGTTTTTACTAACCTTACACCCTTATTTTAAAAATGGCACTTGTTTCTATTTACTAAAATGCTCGGTTACACATTTGAAATTTTCGGACATCTAAACACATCAATATGTATGGTGACACTTTGAGTATTAGTAAAGACAATTTAATTTTTATCAGCTGTCTTACTTGTATTTCACTAGTATATTCATATAATATCCTCTAAAGTTTGTGACTTGATCCATACGGTTTTACGAGATCCCGCATGTCGTTCAAGTTAACCTAAAAATTTTACCTAAAGTCTTACTTTGAAGAAAATCCTTCAAGTATTTTGAGCTTTTTCTATTAAATATTATAGAAAAAGAAATCAAAAATTCTAACTGTGAGATTCTTTGATATGTATTTTTTGACAGTTTTTGGGGATTTTAGCGTGAAAAACATTATGAATTATTAATAACTGTTTTAACAGTAATCTCGAGATCACTTTACTTCATGTTAAAATTTCAAATCTTCATTTTACTTATAATAAGTTTAAGTTGTGACAGCTTTAAATTGTTCACCCTTATCCAAAAAACTTTTTTGCAGGAATTTCATAATTAACTTTTTTTTATGTGGATATTTTATATCGAATAACAATGAATGCAGGGAAATGTAGATAAATAGCAAGATTTCTTAACAATACAATTAAAATTTTCGATAATCTACTAAACTATAACCTAAAGTTCTTAGTAGCATGTGTAATGAAGTAAAGCTTAGCATAACACACTAAATGAAAATTTTGTCATTAGATTCATATACTTACTTTCCTTTTACAGCGCAATTGAATCCATATCAAGCCTATGCTAATGTAAGTAATTATTTAGGATTATATTTTCTAAAAACCTTTAAAAAATGTATTTACATTAAACCTACAACTTCTAACTAATTTGAATGAATTTTTTCAGAAATTTATGTTTGACAATTCCATAAAGCTCGATTTCAACAATGAAAATCATATTTATCCAAGACATCAACCGACAGAACCAATTGAAGCTTGATACCTCTATTAAATATGTATTAATGTACAATAACATTGACTAAATAAATGATGGATTAACTCAAAATTTTTATTTAAAAAATTAATAAGTACCCATTTTTCTGAATTACTCTTGTTTTTTAGAAGGAACTTAGGGGATTCTAATAAAATAACAAATGATGGGGTAAAGTGTATCGCGGTATTGTTGAAACTATTGACTGTTGATTATTGTAAGTAAAACGTTGATAATTTTATTCCAAAACTAGTGACACGGAGAAAAAATAACCCCCTACACAAACGAAGTGACACCTCGGGTTTTATCAACTTTCAAAAACTTTTAAAAAATATGAGAAGATATATAAAATTGAATCTATTCATAATTTTCAAATCTTGATTAGATAATTTTTCCACTAGACTGTATATGATATCCCGGAAAATTATTCTTGACCCCTCACGACGTTAATACATTCGATTCTATCACGTTATACATTTTTAACTTGTAACATGATGCTTAATTAAATTATTAGCTATATCATGTACGAATTCCGCTTTAGCATGCATGCATGGAATATTTATTTTATTTCCTGATTAGTAAGCTACACAAGCTCCTTCTCCCTTTCGTATGAAATCAGTAATGCACGAATGTCCTTACGTGTAATGAATCGATTTTCGTTCATAAGTATCAGATATTGTTTTTTTTTTTTTTTTTTTTTTTTTTTTTTTTTTTTTTTCGTTTTGTTTCAACGACTATTTACTTTGAGTCTCTTGCACCTAAAAGCGCTTTGGTAGCTTTTATGACATTCAATATTGTAAACTTCATAAAATACAAAGTTGATACGATTTTTAATCAAGAAATCTTTCGATACAAACACAATTATGTAGCTGTTTGCATTTGTTATTTCCCCCTCTACATAAACAAAAAACAAAAATACTTAAATAAAAAATTCTCACAGCAACAAAAGTAAGAATGAGGTTTTGTTTATTAAATAAATAAAATTGATGATTACAGAGAAAAAATATCAATAATCCAAACAAACGGACATTACATTTATATTATACGTGTAACACAGTTTTTTAAAAATTACAATTTCATTAAGGGAAATATATTCATGGAAGAAAGATAATTTAAAACAGAAAAAATTAAGGTGATCAAAAACGATAGAATAGGAAGTTATGAAAAAAAAAAATTCCAGCTCTGCGTTACATGATGTACAATATAAAAAAAATAGAGAAGCAGAAAAATCTTTGATACGCCGACGAAAGTTTACATTCTGTCCGAAAAGCAGTGCAAAAAAAAAAAAAGTTCAGTCAACAATGAGGTAAGAAAAGGCGTCAGGAGGGTTTAGTTTTCTTACTAACGAAAAATTGAAAAAATGTTACACAAAAGTTCGAAGAGCCACAATATTGTTACGATTTTCTTGCAACAAAACGATTATTCTGCTCTTTCTCTTCAAATACGAGCTTCAATTGGTAACCTTAATCAACGCATGGCTATTACAAATAAAAATGAATCGGGATGTACGAGTATAGGTATAATCTTGTAAAGACCATATCTAGTTTTATGAGCTTTAATTATACCGAAAAATATATTTAGCTCAATCCACAGTATAGGTGTCCCTAACTACATGTCACATGGTGATCATACAAAAAACCGCAGGTTTTGCCGATGCAGCAACCGCACAGAGATTCGCCGACTCGGTAAGTATCACGTCTCTGCGGACACATTTGGCCGCTCTCCCGAGCATCTTCGCTCCTTGCTTTCTATACACGTAACAGTCAGTAGAACTTCGATCTGTCCCGGACCCTATTTCGGAGCTATGGCGTGAGGTACTGTCACAGGATCTTGGACATCCGATCAAAGTTCCACTGAGTACACATGTGCACTGTATCTATATGAATCAGGGACCGAGAGAATAGCTTTTCTCTGCCTTCTACAGGGACAAAATTGATATCCTTCCTGATATACCTACACGTGTTTCTACATATTATCTCAACGTGAGTTTGATATTACTTATAGTATCCTCATTGCGGTGGCGACATTTCGATTCCACGGTACACTACTTTGACGTATTCTTTAAGTACGAAAGTAGATAATAACAATTATGTATCCTAACTATACTTTTCAAGATAATCAAGTATCATTAAGTTTACGATTTTAATATACGCTTGAATGGAATATTTCAATTACCATGAAAATTGTTCAATAAATCAAGGAAATTTATAGCGATACAACAGTGTAAACTCATAGAAAACAACGTATATATGGAAAAAAAAGGTTTAAATGCCTCGTTAATCGTCATCTCTTCATCTCCAATATCCATTACTTGTATTGCAAATACGGAACGCACTTCAGCTCGGTTAGCTGGTACCTACAGTAATGCACGACAGAAGCGCCGATGGAGAAGACGATGATTGTATCGGAAGGCAAATAGCGCCATGAAGTTTGAAACTTCGACATCATACAGGTCTGTACATGCATATATATTATGTACATATATTATACATATACAGAGAGAAAGCAGGCGAGGAAGTCGAAAATTTAATTAACTATGCTTCTCACGATGAAAATCGAACTTAAATGCCGATGTTCGTGCATGTACAGGTATAAAGGTGTTCAAGGCATAAAATACAATAAATATGAATGAAAAAATAAAAAAGATATGATGAGTGAAGCAACAAAATAACAAATTTTAATCTTTTTTTTTTTTTTTTTTAGTACTTACAAGGCACATCAGCGCAAAACATGTAAAACTACAAAAACGAACTTCGGCCATCCGGTTGAATCCGATCGTGTCCTGAAAAAAAAAAAAAAAAAAAATTGTGCGAATGAGAAAAAAAATAGTGGAGTGTTTTGACGAGAAAATTTAACAAATAAGAGTTTTTAGTACAGACAGGTAAAGATTTCCATTTTTTTTTTAATTCTTGTACATAATTATAATGTATAATGCAAGCAGTATGGGAGGTGAGAAATACAAAAAAAAAGTTGTTTAAATTTTAAAAATGTATAGAAGGGAAGACCGAATAGAAAAAAAATAGAATAGAGGGAGAGAGAAGGACAGGAGTCGAGATAACTGCACAAGAATAGGAGATTCGATTGCACGTCACGAGCAGGCCTTCGAAGCCTATTCCGTCTCGCGATCGGTTTTTTATTACCGGAAGCTTCTCTTTTTGTCCCTTCCCTCTCTCGAGCCGCAATTATTTCTTTTTTTTTTTTCCATCGTTTTTTACTCTGCAAAAAGTTGATGCTTGTACTTGCCCATCTCGTCTTTATTTCCTTGACACTTTGTCGTCGCGATAATTAATTTAAAGTTATAAGGGACTTAAGGGATCATCTGAAAGATCCGCTGTACTTTTAACTTAATTGATACCAATTGGGGTAATTTAATGTAAAAGCGTACGAAATAAAAATTTTTATTGTGGCAATCCACAGTCAGCTTATTTTTTTCGGAGAAGAGGAGAAATAATTTTTCATGAAAACTTCAATTTAAACATTTAGAGTAACTATTCAATGTGCTGTTTTGCATAGCGACTTCCACAACGAGGTTTTATAGACATATATAATTTATCAATGATAAAATAGTATGCGAAAATTAAAAATTTTTGATGCAATTTTGTAGAAATAATTTTTTTTCATCTATAACAAAAAATTTGCGCTACTGATAACTATTGAATAAATATCTTGTTCGATAGTGAAAAACATCTAAGTAGTGTTAAAAATAAATTATTTGTACAATTAATTAAAAAAAGAAAAAAAAAAAAAAAAAAAAATTATCGACCTCAGCACAAAAAGACTAGTTGATACCCTCCTTTGGTAAGTTCTGTAGCAGTAGGTATAAACTTACCGCTGATAGATAAAACAAATGTAAGTATATTTGTTATCTTATACCGATATCGTTTTTTGTGTATCATATACCGATACCATAGATCACACAATATGGAATAAACATGATAACTAATGAACGTTTTATTATACTATTGGTAGAAAAAGAAAGAAAATTAAAGTTGTTATTCATTGCAAAATTATAACACGAACTTGTATTGTTTATATAAAAAAACAACTTTGTCCCGGCGATAAATTTCGAAGTTTTTACAAGTTAGTAATTAATTAAGCAATTATCTTGTATATTATTAGTTACTGCAAAACAATAACTCATTAGTAATTTAACATAAAATAATAAAATACATATAAAATCTACATCCCTGGAACATTTTTGAAGTTTCGCGCTATGGGTCTTATTGTCTTTATCGAAATCTCGACTGAATATCTCTCTCTCTCTCTCTCTCTCTTTCTTTTGACAAGAGAGACTCCTTTTGTATATAAAGTTATTTGTAAACAAGAGAACAGCTGATCCGCACTTATCATCAGTATAATCATTTCTGATTATTGCGTACGTCGTGTGTGTATATGCAATCAAACTTATAAAGTTGCATCGAGACCCCCTTTTTTTTTCAACCATTCGGTAAAAAATCTGTCCCTATCGACCATTCAATATAATACTTACGCTATAAATAAGACATTGTTTTTATATTGACGTGCAAAAACATGCAATCCATTATGCAGTGACGTAGACGACGACGACTGTTTATCTTCATCGCGCAAACAAAGCGAAATTAGCCTGCAAACTACGAATCCAGTCTTTAAAAATGTCACCCACAGTGAATGGAGAAGGAGACAACGAGGTTGATGTCAAGCAACCGATCAAACGTTTGGAGATTCCTATAACGAAGTTCAACGACGTGGCCATCCCACATCACCTCGATCTTCTTAAAAGACACAGGAACAACATCAAAAAAGCAAGTATTCCCTTGATTCTTTGGTCAATGAACGACTAATAACAATATCATCCAGGTTTTACCCTGAATTTGTTTACAGTGCCAGAGCATCCGAGACTGGGATCGCATTTACGCAGAGCAATTGAATGCTACTAGAACTGTCAAACAGTTGAAACAGCTGCTTTATGAGATGGATACACTGAGGGCACAAGTGCAGGACAGTGATATCTCTGTCTTTGATAAACTGACTATAAAATCTAGGACGAACACAATGAACGCCATCAAAGAATATTTAGGTAATAAATTTTGTGTGAACTTAACAGGTTTGTTTCATTAAAAAAAGAATTTGTTCAAATTCACGTAACACTTTTTTCCAACAGATTTTGAACTTAATCTGCCACTCATCCAACATCCTCCGCCCAAAGTGGAAAAACAGTTTGCTGAAAATCCACATGACAACCGTTTTCATCAAATACAGGCAGAGCAGGAAGAATTGGAAAGACAGCAGGCCTGTTTGAATACCTGGAACACTTTACATTCTGATTTAGAACAGTTGCAGCAACTTTTTATTGACTTTAACAAAGTTGTGCACGTATGTGGGAATTTTTTTATTCTCAATAACTTAAAAATTATCGAAAAAGTTCAAAATAAAACCGACTCAGCTATTAATGTTTTCAGGAACAATCAGAATTAGTGAGTAGGATTGAGGACAATGTGGAGGATGCCCAAGGAAATGTACAAAGTGGACTGAAACATTTGAAAGATGCATCCAAGTATAAAGTCATGACATATCCACTAACTGGTGCTCTGTTAGGTACTTGCCTTGGAGGCCCTATTGGCTTTATAGCAGGTTTAAAAGTAGGAGGCCTTGCAGCCATTGGCGGAGGATTACTTGGTAAACTTAAATTTCATTAAAAATTTTTTTACTATTATCATTCAATCACTATAACTATATATCTTTAAGGATTTACTGGGGGTAAAATCTTGAAGCAAAAGTGCTCGACACCAACAGAACTGAAGCAGATTGAACCACCTCCAGAAGCAAGCAGTTCCGAAAAAACTCCCTCAAGAGAAATAGATAAAAAAAATTCATGACAATCAACCAATTCTGAAACTTGTAAAAAGTCTTGCAATATTATTTAATAAGCACATCTAGTACTAGTTTCACTTATATTATATTAACATATTTATTAAGAAACAAGCCTTAAAATAGTGGACAAGCATCTAGTACAACTGTGATGTTAAACTAAAAATATTTGTAAATATATTTTGCTATTAATAAACGATCAAAACTGTGATTTAAGTTTTTTAATTAATTTAAACTCATCCCGTAGGCAGTATTATCGCTAAAGTCCCCTACCTTACCAATCACGTTTATTCGGCTTTACGCTTGTATTACTTTGTAGTTTTATTAGCTCAAAAAATAGCTAAGTATACTTACTTTCTTTTAAAAAGTATGTTTATAAAGAGCAAGTCAAACAATTAACAATTAATGTGAACGGTAACGGTAGGGAACTTCAACGGTACCCGAATAAATACCTTACAACCTTACCTCTCTGCCCTTAAATAGACACCTAGATTTACCTGACGATACTTTCATCCGCACGTGATTTTGCCTACTGCTATAAGGTTTTTTATTTACATTTTGAACCGGTCATCGTGCCGACTGAGGCAAAAAATTGTCTTAGTTGATTTTTAATAAGTAAGAATAATGGGAAGAAAGGACAAGAAGAAGAAAGTCAGTGGTAGTGAGAAAACGCAAAAAAAAACGGAAAAGAAATTGAACGCGAAAATGAAAAAGGAACTCAACGCTATTGGAGAGGTTAGAAGAAAGACAAAAAAATAAATACTAATACCAATTAATGCATTTAAACAAAACAATGATTAACACAGGACGACATAGAAAAAGTCGTGGCACAGATCGAGAAGGAAGAAGCACGCAGGCAAAAAGTCGTGGAAGCCGTAGTTGCTCCACCTTCTCGTAGAGTAAACTTTACCCTTACACCACATCCACTAAAAGACGAATTGATCATGTTGGGTGGTGAATTCCACGATGGACAGAAGACAGTTGTGTACGGTGATATGTTCTTCTACAACATCAACAAAAACGAGTGGACTGTTGTTAAAGCACCAGGTGCGCCTCCGCCTAGATGTGGTCACCAGGCTGTTGCTACTCAGTCAAACAAAGGTGAACTTTGGATTTTTGGGGGTGAATTTTCCAGCCCTTCAGAGTCGCAGTTTTATCATTACAGAGATCTCTGGGTGTTCCACATTGGTGACAAAAAGTGGGAGAAAATAACGTGAGTTCATAAGGACTTTTAAAGATAAAAGTACCTGTAGGATGGTTTTAAACGACATTTAGTAGTATTTTTAATTTCCTATTAGAGCCACTGGTGGACCTTCAGCAAGAAGTGGTCACAGAATGATTGCCATTAAAAAAAATCTTTATGTTTTTGGAGGATTCCACGACAATCTGAGAGACTATAAGTACCATAATGATATTTACTGTTTTGAAATGGCAACAAGGACTTGGAGGAAACTTGAAACTTCTGGTACAAAAATTGTGTGTAAAGATTCATTTATTTACTTGCCAAATGTTAAATAAAAATTTGTCTACAGGAAATCCACCTGCACCCAGATCAGGCTGCATAGTTTTACCTACACCAGATAACAAGATACTTGTTTATGGTGGCTACAGCAAAGAAAGAATAAAAAAGGATGTAGATAAGGGACACGTTCACACTGATATGTTTTTGTTAAGTCCAGAGAGTAAGTTATTGATGTTAAAATCTTGCTATTGTAATCGTAAATTGATGCAAATTAGAAAATTTCTGTTTTCACTGTTTTATTTTTAACAGAAAACGATCAGACGGGACTGAAATGGAAATGGACAATTGTAAAACAAAGTGGAATAACTGTGTCGCCAAGGTGCAGTGCATCAGCAATACTTGTCCAACCAGGCACAGCTTATATGTTTGGAGGAGTTTATGACGAAGAAGAAAACGAAGAGGAACTCCAAGGAACTTTTTTCAACGATCTTATAGCTCTAAATTTGAATGATCTCAAATTACAATGGCACACGGTAACATTGAGCGGTAAAAATAATTCGACGACAAAAAGAAGACGACGGAAGGCAAAGGATAACGAAAATGAAGAAGAAAATGATGAAGAAAAGGATGAAGAGGAGGATGAAGATATGGCGGAATCAGTCGAAGTTGTACCAAAAACTGTTATAACAGACGATGATGGAATATTTACTGTAAGATAAAAGTTGCTATATTTTTATTTAAAAAATCAAAAAAATGTACGAGATTTATCATTTTAATAGGTAACCATTGGTCCAGCACCAACAGCAAACAAAATCGTTAACAAGGATGGAACAACTGTAAATATATTTATGCCATCACCAAGGATTAATCCTGGCTTGGCTGTAAAACAAAATATACTGTATTTGTATGGAGGCATGTACGAAGAAGGAGATAAGCAATATACGTTGAGCGATTTTTACAGCTTAGGTAAAAAATAATTTTATAAATTTTTAAAACATCATTAATCTAATCATTACTACAAGTTGAACATTTTTATAATATTTAATCTTATAAAATACGTTATTTTACAGATTGTAAGAAATTAGATGAATGGGTGAAAATATTACAAGATGATCTATCAACTCAAATCTGGCTGGAATCTAGTAGCTCCGATTCAGAATCCGATGATGATGATGATGATGACGATGATGACGACGATGAAGGTGGAGATTCTGATAAAATGGATGTAGATGATAAATAAATTTTTTAGAGTATTATTAAAACGTTCATAATTTTATAATAAAAAAAAATTAAAAAAAAATTATTTACAACACGAAATCCTTTAATGTGCAGTGAGTGGTATCCTTTTCAATTCTTCTTCAAGAGTGGAAATCTAGATGCGTAATTACAATACATTAGTCACATAGACAAAAATTATTTTTAAATTATTATATACTACACCGTACTTTTTTCT
The DNA here is from genome assembly GCF_036245765.1 of Copidosoma floridanum. NCBI lineage: Eukaryota > Metazoa > Arthropoda > Insecta > Hymenoptera > Encyrtidae > Copidosoma > Copidosoma floridanum. Next base: position 6,761,396 of record NW_028321891.1, read on the forward strand.
GGAACTTGACTTTCTCGTCATCTGATGTATTTGAATGCTTTTTCACCATTATTTCTAATTTTTTTTTGGCTTTTAATCTTTTGTTTTCAATATTTTTTTTTGCTTGTTCAAGGGAAGCGTCGTCATTAAACACAAGATAAACAGTACAGTTCAGATTAAAACTATCACAAATACTTTTATCCAGTCTTTTATAATTTTCTGCATGAATAATCTGTACATTTTGCAGCTTACTAACTGCAGTAATAACATTTATATTATCTAAATATAACTTTAGATCATCTGCGTTATTTACAACAATAATACCTAGAAAAGTTTTATTTCTTAAAACTGTAGTAATTAAAAAAATTATTATAGTGATAGTTACCTCCTACATCGTTTTTCTTAGTCACATTACCCAGTAATGTTCTGATAGATAAAATAACTTTAATAACTTCACTCATTTTTTTCTCTAAAGGTATGTTGCGCAATTCTTGTACCTCATGTACAGTAGGATAAGCACTTTCAAGCAGTGAATTGTTAAATTTGAAATTAGACAATTTGTTTGACAACTTTGAATATAAATCGTCACATAGATATGGAGTTATAGGCGCCATTATCCTCAATGAAATTTCTAAAGAGTGTGCTAGAGTATGCCTGTGACTGAGGATAATATTTTGATCTCCAGATTTAAACCCAAGCTTAGTTCCTTCCTTTAATCAAATATTTGTTTGAAATAATTAGAAATTTTCGATCAAAGAACATAAAAATAAAAACGTACAACATAGTAATCACAGAATTCATAGTAAACAAATTGCTTAATAGCTGCAACAGCCTTAGAAAAGTTATGTTCACTGATTTGGCGGTTCACATTTTCCACCATCCAAGCTAATCGACTTCTTATCCACAAATCTATTGGCGTAAAGTAACTAGGAGTTGGCATAGGCTCGTCATCAGTCACTAATAATGCGTATCTACTGGCCTGCCAAATTTTGTTTCCAAAGAATTTATTTTGTTCACACTCGACAATGTCGAAGGATATCGTTCGCTCTGCAAAAACGTGATGTAAAAATCAGATACACAGTCCTAAATGTTAATAACAAAACCTTACCTTTGATGTTATGAGCACATAATGTGAAACGTAAAGCGTCCACTCCGCAGTGCGGTATGCCATTCGAAAACATTTTTGTATTAATGGACAATGTTTTTTTTAATTCTGTTTGATTCAATATACCTGTCTCAAAACTATTTTGTGCTTGCTCATTCAATTTCTGTGAAGGAGTCAATAATTATTCATATAAATTTTATGCAATTTTTTTTCTTTCCAATTTAAAATTGTACCTCTAAAGTGATTCCATTAATAACATTTTCTGGAAAAATTACATTTCCACGACTTTTAGACATTTTCTTTCCTTGTGCATCACATAAGACTCCATGCAATAAAACTTCCTAAGAAATAAATTTTTATTTTACGTATAAGAAAAGCATTCGTATTGTAAACTCTTACTTTGAAAGGTAGTTCTTTAGTCAGCTCAAGCCCAAGCATAACCATTCTTGCAACCCAGAAGAATAAAATGTCATGACCAGTTTCCATTAAGTTCAATGGATAGTACTTTTTATAATTGAATGCCTGATAAAAATATTCAATTTTAGTGTATAATCATGAGTCACAGTTTTTCTTCATAACAAAAAAATTACTTTGGTAGGCCAGCCTAAAGAAGAAAACGGTAATAGAGCAGATGAAAACCATGTATCAAGAACATCGCTATCTTGATGTACTTCAACATCGGCACACAATTTTTCTGTAACTATTATTTGAGCCTCTTCCTTGGATCTAGCTACTATCCACGTAGTTTTTCCATTAATATCACAGTAAAAGGCTGGTATTTGATGACCCCACCATAATTGTCGAGAAATGCACCAATTTCTAAACAAAAAAGATTTTATCAATCAAACGATAAGAAAAAGTGAATAAATCAGATAATGTAATCACTACCTCGACTTCGTTTCAGAAAGCCAATCAAACCACGTTTTTTCGTGAAATGCAGGATCAAGCTTTAGAGATCCATTTTTAACTGCCTTGAATGCCCTTGCAGCCATTTCTTCACATTTAATGAACCATTGCTCCTTTAATAATAATTCTATGACATCTCCCGTTCTTGAACATCTAGGAACTTGCATTTCATGATCCTTAACTGATACCAAAGACCCCATATTAGCTAGATCAGTTAGAATTTTTTTTCTGGCTATAAATCTTGGCAATCCCTAAAAGTGAAATATTTCAATATAATTTTTAATACTGAAAATCTTTTTATTACTAGAAAACTCACCTTGTATCTTCCACCTTGATCAGTCAATTTACCATCTTCATTAATTATATCTATTATTTCAAGATTGTGATTTTTGGCTATGGAATAATCAAATTCATCGTGTGCTGGAGTTACTTTGACAATTCCTGACAAATATAATACAGTTTAGTCAACTAACTTAAATTTTAAAGTAGCAAAATCTTGGAATAGTGATACCAGTGCCAAAATCTTTTTTGACTCCTTTATCTGCTATTATAGGTAAGTAAGCTTCTTTCAATGGATGTTTCACTTGTTTCCCTATGAATTGCGTATAACGAGTATCATCTGGATGTACAGCAAGTGCAACATCTCCTAATAACGTTTCTGGCCTGGTTGTGGCAACACTTAACTTTTCATCTGCAAATTATTAATGAATCAAATACATGAGTGGCACGTAAACTTTATTTTAATAATAATCTCACGTGAATCCTTGAGATTATAAGAAATTTCATAAATCTGTCCAAAAGTAACTTTCTTATCATAGCCAGGTATTTCAAGGTCTGTCTTTTTTTTCAAAGTTTCAAAATCAACTTCTATGTCAGACAGTACGCTCCCTAAGGTTGAAGACCAATTGATCAACTTTTTTTCTCTATACAACAAATTTCTCTTATCTAGTGTGATAAACGCTTCTGTCACTGCAGTATTATGATGCTAAAAGTCCATGCAACAAAATAAAATACATTTTTAACACTACCCTACGAATGCTTATGTACTGTGTTGACATTCAACTTACATCACTAATGGTAAAGTACACCCTTAGCCAATCTAAGCTGGCTCCTAAGGTTTTCAGCTGGTCCTCAATAACTTGACCTTTTTCATTCTTCCACAGATTAACAACTTCTAGGAATTGTTCTTTGGACATGTCAGACTTTTTAATGCCTTTTGTTTTGTATAAATATTTCTCAATCACAGCCTGAGTGGCTATTCCAGCATGATCCAAGCCTGGAACCCACAATACTGAAGCTCCATTCATTCTGTGCCTAAATAAATACTATGTATAGTTAAATTTGAGTAATCTTTGATTTTTTAGTACCATGGAAAATTAGTGCAATAAATTTACCAACGAGCTAAAACATCCTGAATTGTAGCAGTAAGAGCATGACCCAAATGTAAAGTTCCAGTGATATTTGGTGGTGGCAAAATCATTGTAAAACTCTTCTCAGCTTCCTCTTTTGGTCGAAAATATTTATTTTTCTCCCATACTTCGTACCAACCCCGTTCGACATCTTGTGGCCGATAAGTTTGTGGAAAATCTAAATAAAAAATTATCTAATTTGAATTATCAATAACAAAATTTTTATATTGAATACTTTACCATTAAGACGGTGATTGTTGTAGACATTATGACACTTCCTTTTCAAGAGAGCATTATTTAGTGTGGCTTTGACTTGATTCGCATACATCTTTCGTTTTTATATGTTAAAAATATTTAAGACGGAGTAATCTTTTTTTTTCAACATGCTTTTTGCAAATTTACTCTCTCAGTCCCATGTCCCAACCTAGCTGATCATTGACAATATTGACTATTTTGTGACAAATTGTGACGGATTGAGAAATTTAAGACAAACAGTGACGTATTTCATGGTGTAAAAAATATACATACTAAGGTGGGCTCTTCAGCCCCCGAACTGATCAGCCACTCAGGAGGCTTGGAACAAGCGACCTTCCATATTGGATTTTCCACCAATGAGCGTAGAGAGCGCGTTATTTAACTACTTACACTTTATTGTTGAAAATAAATACAGATTGCCAGAGATGAACAAAAAAACTGACTTCTGATGTTAAAATTCTCATAAAAAGAAAAAAAAAAATTGTAAAATTTGTTTATTGAAATATTTAATAAACTTTATGCATTGTATATTTTACAAATAATCAGATCATCATATAGAATTATATTTATACATAAAACAGTACCTAACAAATTTTAAACATATTATTCATCGAGGAAATTTTTTACCCTGTACTCTTGTTTATGCATGTGTAGCAGTAGTTGAACAATGCGCTCTCTACGCTCATTGGTTGAAAATCCAATATGGAAGGTCGCTTGTTCCAAGCCTCCTGATTGGCTGATCAGTTCGGGGGCTGAAGAGCCCACCTTATGTATTTTTTACACCATAAACATCAGTAAACATAAGCAGTCTGCTCTCGTACGTGTATTTATGCACTCATACTTGTTCTTGTACGCGCTTTAAGTATATTAAGTGCATTTTTATGTTCCGTATTTAAGTACCGGGTTGTTGTAGTTTTTCCCTGCAAGCGTACTGCAGAACACGTACAGTGGGGGCCGTTTAATTCGTTGAGCGGGAAATATAAAATTGACCAATGAAAGAGGTTATGTGATCGAATCAGCCAATGGGAATTAAATGTTTGAATTTCCCGCTCAACGAATTAAACGGCCTTCACTGTATACTTATAGGTTATTGGTTGTGGACGGAGCTGTGATGCTGCGAAAAGTAAACAAACATACACGAACGGAACGTATAAAAATAGAAAATTTAATTGCCAGCCATGGTTTACATGACTTTTCCATCAAATTTAACGGAGGAGGAATTAATGCTGCAAGCCAAATACAATAAATTGAAAAGAAAGGTATTCATGACTAAGTAAAAACTACAATTATATTCTTTATCTAAGAAGTTTTGTAGGTTATGTTTCATTATTTACAGTCGTTAACTGAAAAGTAGTAGTCATAAACCTTTTTATTTTTATCAATCTATAGAAAAAGGCTCTTCAGGACTTAAAAGCACCAAAACCAGAGCCCGAGCGCACACCTCAAACCCCAAAGCGTCCCACCGAAGCTCGAGATGCTCGCGAGGTTGCCAAAAAGCTCATCAAATCCGGCGTTATTACAGCTCCCAAGACTCCTAAAAGAGGAGAACAAGCATTCAAAAGACCCAGAGGCTTGGAACGTAAATTGAACAGTATCGAAAAGGCAGTACCTTCGTATCAGCCTTTCTCAGCTATTCAGCAGGAAGATGAACCCAGTGAACCACCAAGACAGAAAGTCAAGGGTTTGTATGAGAGCTTTGTGTCGGCGAGTGATCCTGGGAACAAGAGTCCCACTGACAAAGCAACGCTTTCCAAGCCAGAACCCTACAAAATCAGAGGCAACACCATATTTGTGTCTGGTTACAAGATATCTGATGAATTCCTCAAAAAGCACTTTTCAAGATTTGGTGTTATTGTCAAGATTACCATAGAAGCCGAAAAGAAGTTAGTCATAGTCAATTGTCAGGCATATTATCAGATTATGTAGACACTATTGAATCACAAATTTAATTTTTCCGTTTCAGAGCATTTATTACATTTGAAAAAATAGAATCAGCTGAACTCGCAATAAATGAAATGGATGGTATCATGGCTTCTTCCATACAATTGAAAGTCTCTATGGCAAGGAGACAGCCAGTAATTGAAGCGATAGGTGATTCTGGCACTAGTTCGTTGTGGGCACCACTGGCAGCGAGTTACACAGCAAAAACGAAAACTACCGACAAGGAAAAACGTGAGCTCAAAGTTTACGAAGACGATCTCTTTTCATAAAGACAGGTATTCATAAACTTGAATAGAATGATGTAAATATCCAGACGCTTTGTTATGACTGTAAAACTAATCATGATTTATTATTTAGAAAAAGGATTCTAGTTTTTTATGATGTATGATAAATTGTATAGAAAAAGAAAAATATATTGTATGTGTATATTACACTAAGTATACACAAAAGTTTAATCTTAATCCTCATTACCACTTGTGACTCTCATAATTGAAAAAGTCTGAGTAAAATTTCAGTTCCACTATGAGACGTGATGATTTTTCAAACTGTTAATTACTTGACACATGTTTGTTACGTGGAAAAATTACTTTTTTTTCAGATTTGTTATTAACAAAAAAAAAAAACCATTAGTCTGCTAATCATCTTATCCATTACTACAGCACATATTCATAATTTCAATTCGTTTTCGTGCGTTTGAAATTCATACATATTACGATAGCTCGAAGAATTTTGTTTTTTTCTTTAAACTAATTCAGATTTTCAATGCACGGCCCTTGCTCGATGAGTCAGCAAAGCCACTGAATTTACAGATTTGTATTTTAAACAAATAAGTAAGTACATACAACATCAATTGCGATGAAACAAAAATAGTAACTTTATTTTTTCATTCACCCAAAGGTATTTGTACGTCAATAATTTTTCAATCCTATGGCTCATTGGTGGTTATATATTTTTTTAATACTTACATAATCACCTCAAAAAAATGTGATTAAATATTAACTAAAACTACTTATGTAGCGATAGTTATCGCCTACATGAGAGTGAAAAAGATGTTTCGTCCCGCGAGAGCACGTCAGGACCCATCAGTCAGGCTGATAACGTGCTCCCTGCCTTAGACACCGGAGTCGGAGAGGTGTGGGCTCAGAGCTCAGATTGACACGATCGCGGTTATAGGGTGTATTCCGCAAATGCTGCCAGCAGTTAAGTTACGTAGGTCGTGGTAACGCCGCATGGTCGGGTAGCGCTAGCGTCAACCTGTACTAACTGTCGGTGGGTTCCGCATGTCAACAAACTCCGAAATATCAGATGGCATAGGAGTGAAAACAGTAAAAAATATCGAAGTTTGTTGACATGCGGAACCCACCGACAGTTAGTACAGGTTGACGCTAGCGCCGCCCGACCATGCGGCGTTACCACGACCTACGTAACTTAACTGCTGGCAGCATTTGCGGAATACACCCATATACTTATAAGTAACCGTGCGGGAATTTCGCCGCTTTTGACGGGAGAGAATTATTAGGGGCTTGGCCACCTAGCGAGTAGAGCCTGAAGTACTCGTGTACATTTTAATTTCCTGGCTGTAAGCTGTAAGAAGATTCGGGTTCCAATTCCAGCCACGGAGTGGCGCTAGAGTGGCTCAACAAAATATATATAGTGATATGCACACATGCGGAAAATCCGCGAGATCAGATGATAGTAAGCACGCATTACGCATCCTATTAACTTTAAAAGTTACCTACGTACCTAGGTGGTAAAAAGTTTGGAGCATAAAAAAAATAGTCAACACCACCCCAAGTATAAGTATATAAAAAATATATTCACCAGTGAATTTGCACTCACCTTTGTACCAAACGAAGAATTTTTCCGGTTTTCCCCTTCCTGAGGAGAGCCAGTTGTGTGCAAGAGCGTTGTGTTGTACCTACATATCGTATTGTGAATTGTGAGGTGAGGTGCGTGTAACGCGAGCGAAGAAGCGGCCAGCAGCCCGAAGGAAGAAGACCCAGCAACGATGGCATCATCGCTATGCAGACGAGCGATTTTCCAGGTGGCGAAGCGCCCGTTTTACATGTCCGCCTGTCAGGGTGAGTACGAGGACACTCTATGGCGCACCTTGACGGAGAGGCTAGGGTTGACGGATCACCCCTCTCTCAACTGTCTTGGTGCACTTTATCACATTACGTAATGCTGGGGTAAACTGTCTATTCTCGGGTCTTTTTTGCGTAGAACTTCATGAATGTGTAAAATTGTGTTGTTTGTTTATTTTTTTCTTCCATACTGGTGCTTACACGTGCTTTGCTCTTTTATGTTTTACAGCAAAAAAAGGAGATGGTGGGTTCGCCGATCCACTGGATCATGCGACTGGTCTCGAAAAGTCTGAGCTGCTAGCCCATTTGGCTGGCAACGACGTAAGTTATTACTTATTCCTCCTTAAATACAATTTTTAGAAGTCATACTTACCTCGTTTTTCTCAGTACCTGTGCATATCATGCACGATCTGTTTTCATTTTCTCTCTTCCTGTCTTGGCTAGCAATTACTTCAGCTGATCTCCCTTTTGGAGATAAAATATTGTGTTGTGATTGTAAATTATGAAGAGTAGAACTTTTGAAGTTTTCCGATTTATAAACTAAGTATTCAATTTTACTTATTATTTTGGAATTCACAAGCCACCTACAGTAAACAAAAATATTGATTTAAGATTCATTCACTTATTGACTTACAAATACAGTCCTATCTTACCTGATGTACCAAAAGTTCACTACTCAATTACATATGTAGTTATTGATTTCTGGTGACTCTTTATAATTATCTTGATTATTTAAAATTCTGCTGTCATTTTAATTGCTGAATTGTAGTTCGAATGACAGTTACACCACTGTGTAATTAATGAAACTATTTGAAGTGGTTTTTTACCAAATGCATACTATTTTTGGTTTTTCAACGAATTTCACATCAGCACGCAAAATTATAAAATATTTTTCGTACTGTAATAATTTTCTAGTTAAAATTTTAGTTACTTTTTGATTTGCTTACATAATTCAACTGATTGTTAACTTAATAAAGAGTCTTACATAATAATCAAATCAAAACACAAGACAACCATATGAAATTTTAGTGGGAATTATTAAAGGAAAATTTATGCATGTAGATTGGTAACGTTTAAGAAAATACGCAACTGTAATTTTCATTAACTTGGGAAAATATTTTAGGATCCTTTTGACACAAAAGTGATGAAACGAGGACCGGGCACCAAAGAAAAACCCAACCTAGTCGGTAGTTACTTCAAAAGCCGTTTGGTCGGCTGCGTTTGCGAGGAGGATCAGATGCACATTAACTGGATGTGGTTGCACAAGGGTCAGCCCAGACGCTGCGAGTGTGGCCATTGGTTCAAACTTGTCGAACGAGCACCTTTTCCCGCTGAATAAATTTTCAATTAGATTTCTAGTTGATTGTTTGTGACCATCTTGTTTAGAATAAAAACGCGTTATTAGAGAAAAACGAAAAAAAAAAACAATCAAGCCTTAGGGTGGCAAATTATTTTACATTCGTAAATATTCAATAAGCACAGTACACTTGTAATTAAAAGATATTGAAAACAACAGCGAAAGTGAGAATAACAACTGTCCTCCCTAAAAGTTAAGTTCTATTGCTATGCAAATAAATATCGTTAAAACATTAGAAGCGTATAGTTCAACAAAAGTTTTATTATCATACACTAATAAAAAAAAAAGTTACATCCTTGACTGATACAAATTATTAGAAAATATGTTATGATAAAAATTGCCTTTAAAATATAAAACAATTAAGAATCACAAAGTTTTTTTGATAAATAAATGATACAATGCGCATGTAAATACTTAATATATTTCATTTTTTTATGTAGAAAAAAAAAATTAATTTACTTAATTATATCACCGTTTCAAAACCACCGTCTTTACGTAGACGTATGAGATACCCTAACTGAAGAAAGTGACCACCTCAACCTACACATTATTTCTGTTACCCTCAAAAATTGATGCTTTCTTACATATGCTGGAAAGCTTACATAAAAACGTTACTTAGAATATGTACAATAGTTCCATTTAACATAAAAATTGCTAGAGCTTTACTGCTTATCATCGGCAATCATCGTCAAAAAAATTTCATCAGTTTTCTTTCTCATCTTGAAAAATATTACCATTGTTCGATTCAACAAAGTCCTTATTACTATCCTTATTCGAATTTGTGAATTCTTGAGACTCTGAGTTCTCCTTAGCGGTGAAATTTTCATTGATCACTGGACTTTGATAAATACTCGTTGACATTTGTGATACCTGGTTAGTGTCAGCTTTTTTCTTTAGATGACCAACCACTGTGACATAAGAACCGGGTATCAGGCCAACTTTAATGCTGTCAGTTGCTCTCCACCATCCCGGCAAATTTTTCGGCTGCAGCGACTGAGGTGCCAGCCACACTTTTTGACCTGTTTTTAAAGGTAATTCTTCACTTGATGCTGGTACAAAGTCATACAGCGCGGTCGCAGTGTAAACTAGTTCTTTATTTTGTAGCCATTCCTTGGGATTGTTTACTGTAACAAAGAAAACTGAGTATTGCCAAGAACTAATACATATTTTATTTTAAAATAGCAAATATCTTACCATCAATGCTGGCATTTTTGGCATTATTAACTAATCTGTGAATCAAATATGGAGTGGCAAAAAGAATACTTAAGAACAAGTAAATTGGCCACGAAGATGTACCAGTTGTTTGTTCTGCCCCACCATTCATAACTTCTGATATTGTTTCTCTCCACAACATTTCGCTGTTTGTATTTTGGTTTCTTAATCCTAAAAATAATAAAAATTTTCATTTTTTACATCTGCATGATTTATGTAAATATAAAAAATTTTCATTACTTACCAAGAGTGTGCTTTACTTTATGGTACAACCATTTCAAAAAACGAATTAAAGCAAAACTACCTAGCAGCTGCCTTAGCATTGATCTCAATTTTCCCATGTTATCAGCTACACCCAATAATGCTCTGAATGAGCTGGTCATAGCAAAGAACGTCGACTCTAACATCATAGTTAACGATGAAAAAGTTTGCACCATTGCCTCTATTGATTGAAATGCTGGTCTTGTACTTTCTTCAGCATACTGAACAAATCTAAATAAAACAAGAAATCAAATCATTAAGAGATATCAGCAGGCATTGTTAGCTTACAAAACAAAAAATAACCTGTTTTCCACGTCTCCACTGGGCCCTCCCCATTGATTCTGGCCATACATGGAATAACTGGGATTATATCCATACGATCCATAACCCATGCTACCAAATCTGTTATACCCATTCCAACCAGATCCGTAACCACCATAACTGTTCATATGAGAAGAACCAAATGGGCCATAAGGGGATTGATAAGAGGAAACTGGCCTTCTAGGTGGTAATGGTGGAGGAGCTATTGTAGGGACACCTGGCACTCCAGTTGTCTGTGTGAAACCTGGCATTGCTGCTGGCTGTGATAATCTACAAAATAGTAAAAATACTTTTTATCTATATTTGTGATATGCTGCAGCAAACATTTCAACACTAATTCATTATTGCAAGGTAGGTACTGAGTATTAGATAAACAAATATTTACCCATTAACTATTGGAGATGGCTGACGAAAGGGCGTGGAGCCAAGAGTACTTGTGCTCTGTTGATTCATCATATTTATCCCTTATTTTGTAATTTAAAGTAGTACAAAAACTATGTATAAATTACAATGTCAAGTTTTTTCCCCATGAAACATTTACGAAAGTTGTAGGTTATTGGTCTTCTTCTCATCAAACTCTTCACGTTTTCTCAATCGATATCCAACTCCGACTCACACAAGTACTTATTATTACAATAAAATTCAATGTAACGTAAAATCAATAATCATACACATCTCTAAACGTACTCATTCAACACTTGACATTAGTTTTGCAAACGTTAAGCCAAATGACTATACTTTACAAAAAAACTCTCAAAAAAAAGAGATAAGCAGTTGCAAAAAAAGCGCGTCAGTATGTATACGTGTCCTCGCACAATTCGCAAATTTGCATATGCAATGCATATTATGCATACATTAATTAAAGATAAATATAGGTATATAGGTACACATGCATTTTTTAAAGTTCTTTCGTACGGTTTCTTCTTCTGCTTTTCGTTTCACTTCAACTGGGAACTGAACCCGATCTTGGAACAGTTTAAAAAATCTTGTCTCCTTCGTTGGAACAGCTTATTATACGTAAAAATTAAAAAAAAACTTCGCTTTAATCAAAAAAATTAATTGAAGATGAATAAAACAATATCCATTGCAATATACGCAAAGGATACTTCATCTTTGGTTTTCTTACGAAAAAAAGGACTTAGTTGAAATTGCCGTTCCATCAGCCTGATAGCTAAAAACATTATCACGTACCCTTGACAGACTCTAAGTAACGTGTGTTGGAACATCATGTTCCGTTTGATGTGTGCTTTATGATATGTATGCGTTTTATCGTTTTTAAAGTCATTTAACAATGAAATAAGATTTGTATTTTTTTTTAATTAAAAAATTTATTAGAATGGCTAGAATGATTAAAAACCATTCAACTTTGATGTTAAAGTGGAAAGTGGTTTTATATTAATATTATTTATCAAAAGAATTTCTCAATAATATTGTTCCACCACAGGTACCCCTTAACTACAGTTAAGCTTATTACTAATTAGATACTACTAATTTATTACTTTTAAGAGTAATAAATAGTAAAATATAAGTAATATGCGAGGTAATATGACTGTAGAATGTCAAAAAACCCAAAATTATTTATTTCTAAAATTGCTAAAACTAAAGTTTTTAATTTTTCCGAAATAATGGGTATCTAATATATAAAATTTAAGTTATCAAATATATATACATTATGTGTATGCGCACCTATGTATGTGTATATGTGTAGGGGCGATGTACGCAATGTAAATATTGCAATTGCAGGCATGCATATACTAGATACCTACTCTACTTATAGTGGCCTCTACTGCTCTCTTTACCAGAATGATAAAATTAGAAAACGATATGTAAGTAACAGGCTGTTGCAATTTGTTGTGTGCGCGCTTTCGTGCACTCGTATCGTAAGTAATAAGTACGTGTTTTTGTGCACTCTTCAAGTCTTCACTATGTGGACCAACCGAGAAACTTCTGAATTAGAAAGTTGTCGGAGAAGAAGGCGTTTTTGATATTTTATGTAATTTGATCTGCTGATGACGATGAAAATAAATAAAATTTTTTTCGAGTGGTGGATCAATGTTAAAATCGCATTTGAAATTTTATTTCGCTCATATCTCAGTAACGCGCTTTTTTTACTTTCATGAATTTTGGTGACGGCTGTGGTGGTAGCGACGGCGCAAGTACATAGAGACCGGTCATATCGTGTTCCTTTGCGCGTGCAGCTTCTGCAAGCGGAACTGGATGGGCAAAAAAATCCAAAGTAGGTACATTGTATGTAGGGGTAAAATGTAGCAATGTTGATGACGAATGGTGGTTAGTACCGTTTCAGCGTGGCAGCAGGAGCTCAATAACGGGCGGGGCTGTAGACGCAAGGGCAGCTGGTGTCCCTGCAGATGTGCTGGTAGGACCTCGAGCGTCCGTAGCCATAGGGCCGTCCGTACATTGATGCCTGTGGATGCGCGATCTAATAACATTCGGGAGGAAAATGCAAATTTTACGTTTTAGTTTCGTGTAGAAAATATACAGAAAAAATAGGGGCAACCCAAGAGAAAATAATATCACTTGTTTCGTTATGTTATTTATATGATATAAATATGGGTAACAAATAACAATTAATAATAACAGGTTTCAGGCTATAATATAATAGTATAGTATTTATCATTCATTTGACATTATATACTGAGAGTAAATAATAGTTTTTATCATTTTTTTGTTCTTTGTAAAATCTAAATTGAAAGATATACGATTTAATCTTATTTTTATCAATAACTAGTATAAATAATTCATAGTAATTTTTATCCGTTACTTCAAAAAATATATGTTTTATGTTGTTACAAATAATAAGTATTATAAGCTATTAGTTATAATTGATGACAGTTATTATCGGTTTTTATTTTTATTTTTTCACTTTTTGAGGTGTCAAATTCGAAGAAAATAAAAAAAAGATAATAATAACAGTTATTATAATTTTTACCGTATATCTCAAATATTGATATATTTTTATTACTATTTACAGTTATACTTTGACTTATCGTTGGTTATTCGCCAAAATGATTTTAATTTGGAGGATCACACCGAAAGCTGTGGTAAAAAAAAAAAAAAAAAAAAAAAAAATGTACAGATCGCACGTTTATAGGGTTCATCATAAGTACCTGTCCTACGAGTGGATCAACGAGGATGGCGTTGATGGGAGTGAGTGGCTGTAGCCTGTGCTACGTCATCGGTTGGGGCGTTCCGGGCCTCTGGGGCACACCGGGTTATTGGGGCTGTTGTCGCCTGGGCCAGTGCTGGGGCGAAACGGGCGGCGTGTCCCTGGGGGTGGTGGGTGCCGAGCTTGCGGCCAAGTGGGCGCTCGTCGAGTAGCGGCCGGCGGCTGGTCTGCCCCCGGGCCCGGCGACCAGCTGCTGGCCACTACTGACGGGCGCCGAGCGGCCAATCGCCGACAGGCTCAACGTGCTAAGTACCGCCGCCGCTTGTGCTGCTACACGCTACCGCTGCCGACAGATCCACCCGGGACATTGCCCTCGAGGGCGGCGCCGAGCTCGTGTAGTAATGCAACCCCGCTGGACCGCTCCTGTACAACACAACATATCGTGTCGTCGATCGGTACACAACTACTCTCCTAATTTTAAATAGTTCATGCACGCAGACGCACGATTATGTTCATGTGTATTTTTTTTTTTTTTTTTTTTTTTTTTTTTTTTTTATATTTTGGGAATAATTTTTTTTTTTTTTCATTAGCCACTATTATTGGTAATACAATATTAGACAAAAATTCTGACAAGTATTTGGATTAGTTTTTCAAATATTTTGACAATTTTTTCTTCGTCTTAGATTGTTTTCTTTTTTTTTTTTTTTTGTTTCAAAAATTCCAATGGATTGTTTTTGCAGTAAAAAATTTCATCAAATGCAGTTTTTTAAAGAGCGATTGAATAAATTTATTCTAGCATAAACAATTATATTTATAAAAAAAATTAAAAAACTATCCGTCACCTAGTCTGCTTACACACACTGATAAATTAAAATTTTGTTGATCATATAGGGTAAATAATTTTATCCCCGTCAATAAATATTTTATGTTGTGGATATTTATTAAGTATTGATTTTTTATACTTATTTTTTAAATTCTTCATTAGTGAATCTCTGGATTTAATGAAATAATGATTATTCACTTGTTTTTGTTATGAAACTGTGTAGTGTCTCAGTTGCGCACTTATAACTCTCACCCGAAACAATATATTTATAAGCTATAATTTAAGCTGGAAGAAAAAAAAAAAAAAAAAAAAATTTCATAAACTCACGTCCAATATTGTCCCTGGGTCGAGCCAACGCGCTACCCGTGCGCGCGAGTCCCGGTGACGGTGGCGCGGACGGGAGCATCCTGGGTGTCTGCGGAGGGGTACGGCCCGCGTTGGGAATCGACGTTGCGCTGCTCGTCGAGGATTTACGGCGCGGGTTGCGCTTCGAGGGCTGCCGGCAGATCCCGGTGGGGCAGTTGCGGCCCATCGGGCAGTTGCCCTCGCAGAGCTCGCGCGCCAACGCCAAGCCCTCGTAGCTCACCAGGGTCTGGCGACACGCCTCCGCGTCCTGGGACGACAGAGCCAGGCTGGGAAAGCGCTCGCGAAAACGCTGCCTCTCCTGTACGGGGCATGAATGTCAGGTGGTCATGTGTATACAAGGTATACACCTGCCCAATTATATACCTCCTGGAGCCGAGTCGACTCGAAATCCTCGAGCTGCTGTTGGAAGCCGACGTTCGGGTTGGCCACCGCCCTGCCGACCCTCACGACTTTCAGGGCGTCCTTCCACGAGAGACTCGTCGTGCTCATTATGTACGCCACCGCCACGGTCACGCTCCGCGACATTCCGGCCAAACAGTGGATGAGGACGTTGCCGCCGCGCAGTCGGGCCGAGTGTATTTCACTATGAAGTCGTTGCACATGGAAAAGTACTGGGAGAGATTCTGGTCGGGCGTGTCGGCGGCCAGGATGCATAGGTAATGCTTGTCCTGTGTGTGTCGAGGAGTTGATTAATTCATGTTCATTTTTTTTTTTTTTTTTTTTAACACTGGAATGCCTCGTACAACGTGTGTATACTTGTCGCGCAGAAACAGTGAGTAATTTACAGTTTTAATTGATGCACGTACATTTGAGTGTCCAAAATGTTTGTTTTAGTCGTATACCCATGGGAATAACATGTATTTTAATTGCGAGAATATACATAACATAATGATTTTCAATCCAATTTCAGTAGAATAGGAACTATCTACTAAGTTTTTTTTTTTTTTGCAAGAAAAAACAAAATAGTAAGCAAATAATATATGCGTACAGCCGTTAAAGTGAATTATTATAGCTAAAGAAAAAAAGTTTTTTAGTAAATGAACAGATTACGATATTAAGTAGTTAATTAATGTTTATTTTAATTTAAATCGAGGATGGAGGTGTTCTGTCTCCTTGAGGTAACGTTGGTTACGTAGAAGAAATAATAGAAAATTTTATTGGGTTAAAATAACGGAAGAATTCATCAAATTTTTCTTAATTCTGCGGGGTGTGCTTGAGCTGCTGCAGGGGTTCCGAACATATAGAGCCACGAAAAAAATAATGGAAAATTTCATTGGACATTTATACATATTGAGCCAACATATTCTGAATTCATGTCATGAAAAAAAGTGCAAAGTATTTGAATAGAATGAAATGTAAATAACAAAATAACACATTGGAAGTGTTTGAAAATATGTTGAAAAAAATAAATAATAAAATTGTTTTACGAGTACACTTAACTTTCAACGAAAAGGTTTATAACTTTACGATTAAGTGAATTTTCACTCTTTATGAGACGAAATGAATAACATAAAATTTGGAATAATGTAATAATAAGGCCATATATTGGCTATTACTAAAATTATAAAAAAAAAAAAAAAAAAGTATGAACACGCCAGGGGTCTGACTCCCAATTACCACTTATCTCAGCGAGCCACTACGTTTTTTTTTTTCGACATTAGTAGCAGCTCAAGCCAAGCCTAACACATGGGTAGGTCAGAGCCAGTGTGCACACAACTCTGACTACGGAAAAGCTAATTCGGCTATATATACTAACCAACTAGTTTTTTCGCCACATGCGGGAACGGCACCGGAGCCACGCGGTTGGAGACGCAATCACAATAGCAGTGTTGTCTATCCGCTGTCGATAACTAATTAATAATAGTATTGCAGGTGACCGGTAACCGCTAATATAATGCTGTAGTATACCTATATGTATTCCTTTCTCTACTATTGAAATTTTAGCGGGTATACGACTACAAAATAAAAATTTGGGAAATAACGGACAATGTAAACGTACGTCAAAAATTCTGATGATGATTAAAAAAACAAGAAAAAACAAAAATAAAAACACTGCAGTCGCTGTGAAAAAAAAAATGTAAATTGTTATAAATTCCACAGTAATACACGTATACGTATATTGATCGTGTTCCGTGCGTGCAGCGAAAACCGTGCAGGCATTATTTGTTTTTCCAAACTGATCGACAAGAGAGAGAGAGAGAGAGTAAATTAATTTTACCATAAGATTCGTTCACCTTACAATCCAGGGACGGTCGGGGACGGTGTGAGCGAGTCGGAGACGAAAGTGAACAAGTGCTCTTCTCCGATCGTCCCTGATCGTCCCTGACCGTACGCGATGCGCAGTTGTACACGTTAGGTTAGATTAATGCAAAAAGTAAACAAACTTGTTTGTATTTGCACTTCTTTATTTACAAACTATTGTTTACATACAGCATTAACCTAACCTAACGTGTACAACTGCGCATCGCGTACGGTCAGGGACGATCGCGGACGATCGGAGAAGAGCACTTGTTCACTTTCATCTCCGACTCGCTCACACCGTCCCCGACCGTCCCTGGATTGTAAGGTGAACGAATCTATAATAACAAATCAACATTACGGAATGCAATCGTCGAGCCGCGTCGTGGATGGCGAGGATGTGCGTGATCTCGAAGCGCTCGAGTTGCGCCGAGTCCTTGCTGTCTCGGTAATTGCCCACGTACAAGCCTGGTAGAACCTATTATAGAGAACGTACATTTTTTTTTTCATTATTACAGTCCCTCGGTTGATGTATCTAATAAATATAAAAAAAAAAATTTTGTGCTTGTCTAAATAATTCAAATAGACCAAATCGATAGGAAATTTTCCGCTCTATACGCTGTTGTTTATATTTTTACTATAGCTCTTACCGTTACTGAGATATGAGCGAAATAAAATTTCAAATGCGATTTTAACATTGATCCACCACTCGAAAAAAATTTTATTTATTTTTATCGTCATCAGCAGATCAAATTACATAAAATATCAAAAACGCCTTCTTCTCCGACAACTTTCTAATTCAGAAGTTTCTCGGTTGGTCTATCTTGACTCTTCTGCGTTTTTACGCAGATGTCGTGACCCGCGGGCTTGTAAAGAAGCTCAGCGTTGGGTGAAGAGGATTCCCGCAGTGAAAATGACGGTCAGTAACATAAAAGTTACTGTCACTAACATACCAATCTATAGAGTGTTGGAGAAGCGAATAGGCAGAGAAGAAGGGGGCATTCCAGAGGTTCTCACCAGTGCTCCCAAATGTGACTGGCAAACATGTGAGAAATAACACAAGCACCAATCCCCACACAACCCGGTGCGCTTACTGGTCCCTTTATTTTTTTAATATAAATATAATAATAAGACAAGCGCCAATCCCCACACAACCCGGTGCGCTTACTGGTCCCTTTATTTATTTAAAATAAAGTGAATAAAACAAGCGCCAATCCCCACACAACCCGGTGCGCTTACTGGTCCCTTTATTTATTTAAAATAAAGTGAATAAAACAAGCGCCAATCCCCACACAACCCGGTGCGCTTACTGGTCCCATTATTTATTTAAAATAAAGTTAATAAAACAAGCGCCAATCCCCACACAACCCGGTGCGCTTAATGGTCCCTATATTTATAAATTAAATAAATAAAATACAACAAGCGCCAATCCCCACACAACCCGGTGCGCTTACTGGCCGCTTTGTTTATTAATTAAATAAATAAAATATCACAAGCGCCGATCCCCACACAACCCGGTGCGCTTACTGGTCCCTTTATTTTTTTAAAATGAATATAATGAAAAGACAAGCGCCAATCCCCACACAACCCGGTGCGCTTACTGGTCCCTTTATTTATTTAAAATAAAGTGAATAAAACAAGCGCCAATCCCCACACAACCCGGTTCGCTTACTGGTCCCTTTATTTTTTTAAAATGAATATAATGAAAAGACAAGCGCCAATCCCCACACAACCCGGTGCGCTTACTGGTCCCTTTATTTATTTAAAATAAAGTAAATAAAACAAGCGCCAATCCCCACACAACCCGGTGCGCTTACTGGTCCCTTTATTTATTTAAAATAAAGTGAATAAAACAAGCGCCAATCCCCACACAACCCGGTGCGCTTACTGGTCCCTTTATTTATTTAAAATAAAGTGAATAAAACAAGCGCCAATCCCCACACAACCCGGTTCGCTTACTGGTCCCTTTATTTTTTTAAAATGAATATAATGAAAAGACAAGCGCCAATCCCCACACAACCCAGTGCGCTTACTGGTCCCTTTATTTATTTAAAATAAAGTGAATAAAACAAGCGCCAATCCCCACACAACCCGGTGCGCTCAATGGTCCCTTTATTTATTTAAAATAAAGTGAATAAAACAAGCGCCAATCCCCACACAACCCGGTTCGCTTACTGGTCCCTTTATTTTTTTAAAATGAATATAATGAAAAGACAAGCGCCAATCCCCACACAACCCGGTGCGCTTACTGGTCCCTTTATTTATTTAAAATCAAGTGAATAAGACAAGCGCCAATCCCCACACAACCCGGTGCGCTTACTGGTCCCTTTATTTTTTTAAAATGAATATAATGAAAAGACAAGCGCCAATCCCCACACAACCCAGTGCGCTTACTGGTCCCTTTATTTATTTAAAATAAAGTGAATAAAACAAGCGCCAATCCCCACACAACCCGGTGCGCTCAATGGTCCCTTTATTTATTTAAAATAAAGTGAATAAAACAAGCGCCAATCCCCACACAACCCGGTTCGCTTACTGGTCCCTTTATTTTTTTAAAATGAATATAATGAAAAGACAAGCGCCAATCCCCACACAACCCGGTGCGCTTACTGGTCCCTTTATTTATTTAAAATCAAGTGAATAAGACAAGCGCCAATCCCCACACAACCCGGTGCGCTTACTGGTCCCTTTATTTTTTTTAAATGAATATAATGATAAGACAAGCGCCAATCCCCACACAACCAGGTGCGCTTACTGGTCCCTTTATTTATTTAAAATAAAGTAAATAAAACAAGCGCCAATCCCCACACAACCCGGTGCGCTTACTGGTCCCTTTATTTATTTAAAATAAAGTAAATAAAACAAGCGCCAATCCCCACACAACCCGGTGCGCTTACTGGTCCCTTTATTTATTTAAAATAAAGTAAATAAAACAAGCGCCAATCCCCACACAACCCGGTGCGCTTACTGGTCCCTTTATTTATTTAAAATAAAGTGAATAAAACAAGCGCCAATCCCCACACAACCCGGTGCGCTTACTGGTCCCTTTATTTTTTTAAAATGAATATAATGAAAAGACAAGCGCCAATCCCCACACAACCAGGTGCGCTTACTGGTCCCTTTATTTATTTAAAATAAAGTAAATAAAACAAGCGCCAATCCCCACACAACCCGGTGCGCTTACTGGTCCCTTTATTTATTTAAAATAAAGTGAATAAAACAAGCGCCAATCCCCACACAACCCGGTGCGCTTACTGGTCCCTTTATTTATTTAAAATAAAGTGAATAAAACAAGCGCCAATCCCCACACAACCCGGTGCGCTTACTGGTCCCTTTATTTATTTAAAATAAAGTGGATAAAACAAGCGCCAATCCCCACACAACCCGGTGCGCTTACTGGTCCCTTTATTTATTTAAAATCAAGTGAATAAGACAAGCGCCAATCCCCACACAACCCAAAACGCTTACTAATCCCTTTATTTATTTAAAATAAAGTGGATAAAACAAGCGCCAATCCCCACACAACCCGGTGCGCTTACTGGTCCCTTTATTTATTTAAAATCAAGTGAATAAGACAAGCGCCAATCCCCACACAACCCAAAACGCTTACTAATCCCTTTATTTATTTAAAATAAAGTAAATAAAACAAGCGCCAATCCCCACACAACCCGGTGCGCTTACTGGTCCCTTTATTTTTTTTAAATGAATATAATGATAAGACAAGCGCCAATCCCCACACAACCCAGTGCGCTTACTGGTCCCTATATTAATAAATTAAATAAATAAAATACCACAAGCACCAATCCCCACACAACCCGGTGCGCTTACCGGTCCCTTTATTTATTTAAAATAAAGTGGATAAAACAAGCGCCAATTACCACACAACACGGTGCGCTTACTGGTCCCTTTATTTTTTTTAAATGAATATAATGATAATACAAGCGCTAATCCCCACACAACCCAGAGTGCTTTCTGGTCCCTGTAATAATTAATAAAATTTATTAAGTAACAACGCGAGTGCTTATCACCTGACTATCCAGGATACTCACTGGTCACCACTGGTTGCGCTTGAATGATTATTTAATGCTTTTTAATGATAATTATTGCTACTAGTAAGCGCCCCAGCTTATGTAGTGATTGTCGCTTGCCTTATTACTTTATTTATTGTAAAATAAGTATGCGACCAGTAAGCGCACCGGGTTGTGTGGGGATTGGCGCTTGTCTTATCATTATATTCATTTTAAAAAAATAAAGGGACCAGTAAGCGCACCGGGTTGTGTGGGGATTTTCACTTGTCTTTTCATTATATTCATTTAAAAAAAACAAAGGGACCAGTAAGCGCACCGGGTTGTGTGGGGATTGGCGCTTGTTTTATCCACTTTATTTTAAATAAATAAAGGGACCGGTAAGCGCACCGGGTTGTGTGGGGATTGGCGCTTGTCTTATCATTATATTCATTTTAAAAAAATAAAGGGACCAGTAATCGCACCGGGTTGTGTGGGGATTTTCACTTGTCTTATCATTATATTCATTTAAAAAAAACAAAGGGACCAGTAAGCTCACCGGGTTGTGTGGGGATTGGCGCTTGTTTTATTTACTTTATTTTAAATAAATAAAGGGATTATTAAGCGTTTTGGGTTGTGTGGGGATTGGCGCTTGTCTTATTCACTTGATTTTAAATAAATAAAGGGACCAGTAAGCGCACCGGGTTGTGTGGGGATTGGTGCTTGTGGTATTTTATTTATTTAATTAATAAACAAAGCGGCCAGTAAGCGCACCGGGTTGTGTGGGGATTTTCACTTGTCTTATTATTATATTTATATTAAAAAAATAAAGGGACCATTAAGCGGACCGGGTTGTGTGGGGATTGGCGCTTGTTTTATTCACTTTATTTTAAATAAATAAAGGGACCAGTAAGCGCACCGGGTTGTGTGGGGATTGGCGCTTGTTTTATCCACTTTATTTTAAATAAATAAAGGGACCAGTAAGCGCACCGGGTTGTGTGGGGATTGGCGCTTGTGGTATTTTATTTATTTAATTAATAGACAAAGCGGCCAGTAAGTGCTCCGGGTTGTGTAGGGATTGGCGCTTGTTTTATTCACTTTGTTTTAAATAAATAAAGGGACCATTGAGCGCACCGGGTTGTGTGGGGATTGGCGCTTGTTTTATCCACTTTATTTTAAATAAATAAAGGGACCAGTAAGCGCACCAGGTTGTGTGGGGATTGGCGCTTGTTTTATTCACTTTATTTTAAATAAATAAAGGGACCATTGAGCGCACCGGGTTGTGTGGTGATTGGCGCTTGTTTTATCATTATATTCATTTAAAAAAAATAAAGGGACCAGTAAGCGCACCGGGTTGTGTGGGGATTTTCACTTGTCTTATCATTATATTCATTTAAAAAAAATAAAGGGACCAGTAAGCGCACCGGGTTGTGTGGGGATTTTCACTTGTCTTATTATTATATTTATATTAAAAAAATAAAGGGACCAGTAAGCGCACCGGGTTGTGTGGGGATTGGCGCTTGTCTTATCATTATATTCATTTAAAAAAAATAAAGGGACCAGTAAGCGCACCGGGTTGTGTGGGGATTGGCGCTTGTCTTATCATTATATTCATTTAAAAAAAATAAAGGGACCAGTAAGCGCACCGGGTTGTGTGGGGATTTTCACTTGTCTTATTATTATATTTATATTAAAAAAATAAAGGGACCAGTAAGCGCACCGGGTTGTGTGGGGATTTTCACTTGTGATATTTTATTTATTTAATTAATAAACAAAGCGGCCAGTAAGTGCTCCGGGTTGTGTAGGGATTGGCGCTTGTTTTATTCACTTTATTTTAAATAAATAAAGGGACCAGTAAGCGCACCGGGTTGTGTGGGGATTGGTGCTTGTGTTATTTCTCACATGTTTGCCAGTCACATTTGGGAGCACTGGTGAGAACCTCTGGAATGCCCCCTTCTTCTCTGCCTATTCGCTTTTCCAACACTCTATAGATTGGTATGTTAGTGACAGTAACTTTTATGTTACTGACCGTCATTTTCACTGCGGGAATCCTCTTCACCCAACGCTAGAAGCTTAAAAGCTATAAGGCAGTGACAGGCTGAGCTGATGAGATGAGCTCATGAGCTAAGGGCGGAAGAGAGGAGTGGACCGTTCGAATGATACTTAAATAAATAAATACTTCATTCACGGCCATTTACGATTCACCTTGTAAGTTTTTCGAGAAGCAACAAAAAACTGCGTTCTTTTGTTGACAATAAGAGTAAACCTTACTGTTTGACTCAGTGACACTCTCAGTGCTCTAATTTAAAGGTCTACGATTGATGAATCGCTTTGTTTTGATTGTTGCAGTAATTGGTAAGACTTTTAGGAATTCTTTGACATAATGGGAGCTGGAAAAAGTCAATTCACTGAAGAGGAACTTCAAGATTATGAGGTTAAGCATTATTGACATTGATTCTAGAAAATATTAAATTATTTAGAAAAAAAAATCTTATTACTTCTTTTTTCCAGGATCTTACCTATTTCACAAAAAAAGAAGTCTTATAGTACGTATATTTTCATTACATTTATTAGAATAAACATGCATCCATTAAGAGTCTTAAATAAATAAATGTTTTTAGTGCTCATCAAAAGTTCAAAGCACTAGCTCCAGAAAAAGTTGGACACAATAAAAATGCAAAACTGCCAATGAATAAAATATTGCAATATCCAGAATTAGCTGTTAACCCATTTAATGATAGAATTTGCAAAGTATTCAGCTCCAGCCAAGATGGAGACTGCACTTTTGAGGACTTTCTAGACATGATGTCTGTTTTTAGTGATGCTGCCCCTAAAGCTGTAAAAGCTGAACATGCATTCAGAATATTTGGTAAGTCAAGTCTTTTTAATTTTTTGCCTATTTTATTAAAAAAATAATTTATTTGTTTCATAGATTTTGATGGAGATGATATGCTGGGTGTTGGAGACTTGAGACAAGTTGTTGACAGGCTCACTGGTAGTCAAAGATTAAGTGAAGGAGACATGCAACAGCTGATTCAATTTTTACTGGAAGAAGCTGATTTAGATGACGATGGAGCTTTAAGTTTTGCAGAGTTTGAGCACATTATAGAGAAAAGCTGTGATTTCTCAAAGTAAGCATTAACTCTAATTTTTTAGTTACCTCTTACACTAATGTTTTAACATTTATCTCCTTTTTTTCAGAACTTTTAGAATAAATTTATAAAAAAAAAAAAAAAATAGCTTACCATACAGCACAAATTATTTATGTAAATATGAGACTGAGTATAATAGTTTAATCTTTCAAGGTATTAAAAATATTGGTGATATTCAAGACTTGAGATATTTATCCAATATAATCGAATATTTAATATCACACATCCTTAAAATATTAACAATTGCACGCCTGATGTGTTATTGATTAAAAACTTTTTACAAGTATTCATATAATTTTTGCAGCTGAGACACTGTCTGTAAATGTTCTTATATGATATAAAATATTTATAATTTTTTTTTAATGTATTCTTTTTATATAATAAACTACTAATGGCCAATATATTTCTGGTATGATGATTTTGATTAACCCAATGGACAGTGAATATTATGACTCAAAATTTTTGAGGAAGTTTTAAAAAATTTATTACAATTTTCGTCAATTATGACACCACAATGTATTTAGTAAAAATCTCTTAAGTCTTACAAAAATGCTTTTACTTTCCACTTCGAGTATCAGAGTATTGGAAAGTTAGATATTTTAATCGTTTTTTTACTCCTTATGATTGTAGATACCCCCTGAAAAATATAAAAGAATAAGTAATTGATACTTAAAACCAAGGTTTAATGTTCAGGTGTTGTGCACGGAATCAAACGTACGGTAGTTTCATTCGCATAAATATCCAGCATGTGAAAAATGATACTAAAATACTAATGAAGCCGACACTGATTAATAATATCCTTGTTAACTTGGGCATGGATGGACTATGTGTTTGATCTAGAATAATAAAACCCAGGCCTCCCAAGGTAAACAAAAAACTTGATGCCAATCCTTCCATTATGTACTGTCCATTTACACGATACGGCATAAATGCAACCTATTGAAATCATCGAGTATTATTGTTTGATCAACAAGAATAAAATCAACAAAGTATTTACCGGTCTACTGTGGCCATGTTCATCTGTGGTAGAACCAACACTGGGTGGCTCCAAAATCACATCATATATGATACCTGCATCAAAGTAACAACATACTATTATTATATAAAGCACCAAAAATTATTAACAATTTTTAATGTTTAAAAGTAAAACGCACCACCAGTCATTAAAAAGTAAGAGAGCAGCACCATGGAGAAAACAACCATTGCACTGGGTTTCACCAACCATGACGGCCGCTTAAGCTTCAAATTAGGAACTTCGAGGATGTAATAAGGCAGTCGGTAGAGAAAATTCATTTTTTAATAATAACTATTACACGCTCTAGCGCTTGTGTATGTTTTTATTTACATAAGCTATTGGCACAGATAAGTCGGTGCGTGGAAATTATAAGAAAAATTTTCAAGCAACTGACGGTCTTTTGACACGTTGTTCAATATTTGTATATATTGGTGCGTGTATGTGACAGAGAAAAAAAACACAAATGTGACATAA
This sequence comes from Copidosoma floridanum, assembly GCF_036245765.1. Classification (NCBI taxonomy): domain Eukaryota; kingdom Metazoa; phylum Arthropoda; class Insecta; order Hymenoptera; family Encyrtidae; genus Copidosoma; species Copidosoma floridanum. Next base: position 6,787,425 of record NW_028321891.1, read on the forward strand.
CCTTAAATCCCGAGCCGTTCGTCGCAGACCCCGTCCGTCGTCTGCAAATGTGACGTGATGAGAGTATATGTCTGCAATTTCTGTGAAAAAGTGCATTTAATTGTTAAGTAAATATTACTACGCTTCAGGTCAAAAAGAAAAATACGTGTACCTAATTTGCAAATCTGTCATAATTTATTGATTCTTTGCAAGGATACATATTATTCTTCGAGTTTATCATCACGAAGGTGAAAAAATTCTTACCAATTTACTTTGAAACATTGTTTTGTGATAAAATTAACGGGAAAAGTCAATTTTTATTCATTAACATTTCGTTAATGTTAATTTTTCAGAATCTTTAAGATCATTGGCATTGAAAACAATGAATAACCCCATGCAACAGGCTGGCCCTATGGGTATGAACCAAATGGTGCAACCAAATCCTGTTTTGCTGCATCCAGTTCAACCTCAGATGCAACAGCCACAAGAAAAGCAAGACAACATCTCCAAAGTCAAGTTATTGATGGGCCCTCTTCGTGATTCACTTGCCCTGGCTCTAAAGACAGCTGCTCAAACGTTGCATCAAAACAGCCTAGTTGACACCTCCAAAGGCATTGATCCACCAGATCATAGATTCAACAAAAATATAGAAGAGTTTTATTCTATTTGCGATCAGATTGAATTACACTTAAGAACATCGATCGAGTGCCTTGGCCAGAACTCATCATCTAATAAATATATGCCAGTTTCTGTAATACCTAGCAGGACTGAAATGATTGGCCCTGGAGTACCTCAAGATGCTTTGACCTATCCTCAATATTTGATGACAGTCAAATCACAAGTTCAGTATACAAAGGATATTTATAACTTACTGTATAACGCTGCTCGTTCGATCACACCGTCTGAACAACCTCCTGCCTGAATGATGCATCATTTTAAAATTAGGTTTTCTATTCTTGTGATAAATGATACAAATTTGACTCTCAGACAAGTATCTTACTTAAACTGTTATCCGACATATTAAATGTAATTGAAATTTAATTTTGTAGTAAGTAAAAGCAATTACAAAAGTACCAAATTTATTAATAAATAACAACTTTTTTACAAGTTTATACTTGAAGTTTCAACGATTATCAATACCGATTTATATAAAATTAAAGGGCAAAGATGTGGGAACATGTTTTTAAAGTTTCTGATTGAACAGTGAAGATTTCGTCCTCAATTCTGAAAAAGAAAAGTTAATGGGTTAGGAAAAAAAAAAAAAAGAAATTCAATAGAGGCTCTGTAATATTACATACATTTTCTTCAAACTGTTTATCTCCTGTGACGTTGTTGTAAACGCTTTAAAATTTTCTGAGAAATTTTCTAAAGCTTCACATTCAGCCAAATCACTTATGTTTTCCAATGTTTCAAAGCATTCTGTGACGACTTTCTTGAACTCCTCGACTTCTTCTTTGTTAGCTGGTAGTATGGTATTTTCACAACGCAGTATATTAAATCTATTTAATAAATTTTTTAACTGAGGCAGTATAGTAATGATTTCACAATCATTTAGATCCGCTAAACATTAAATAAATTATTCACTAAATATCATCTTTAATAGCTATGCTTAAAATGTGAGAATTAATTTTTTTACCTTTGACATTTTTTACTACGAACGCGATTTTATCTTGATAATCAGTCAAGTGACCAGCAGCTTTTACCTCTTTTATCCTGGTCTCAATTAATTTGTATTTTTCATGTAATGCCTTAGTTTCCTCGCAAAGGTTTTTTATGGATGTGGTAAAACATTTTTCAGCATTCCTAAGGGCCTCTTTTTCTAGAATCAACTCCAAATGAGATGCAACGTAATCACTGTATGCCAATTCCATATCTAAGTTATAGTTCTCTGCTTCTAATTTTCTCAGACTTGCGTTAGGTAAATTTAAAGACATCGAAGATGCTCTGGTTGGGTGAAGTTTTCTTCTTGGAGAACCAACTTAAACATTTATAATATTTCATGTATTGTTAATTCAAATATTTTTAAAATAACTGTAAAAGTAAGTCCTACCACTCAACGTGCTACAGTCCAACTGACGTGATTCTGAGCTATCTGATATTTTAGTATTCTTGAGCCTGTTGCTATTAGTAAAATAAAAAATTTTTTAAATTGAAAATTTTTCAACCCCAAAACTTTGTAATCAGTTGATAGTCAAGTGACTCACCTTTCGATTCTTTGCAACGGAGTACCTTTAGACTGTTCATGATGCATCTTTATATCAATTTATCGAAACAAGCACAATTATCACAAACGAAAAATAGTAATAATGCAATCGTTGTTTTTTTTTATTTCACACACTCACCAACCGCCACTTTGTATCTCGCGTGTAGTGAACGCAATGGCTTCTGCTAATCTGCAGTATATATAACTCAAGTAAATAAAGGCTGCGTTTGCATGTGCCTGATGTCGTCACCTCTCACCTGTCAGTTAACTTTTTTGATCGCGATCTCGATGAATCACAAATCACAATCACAAGGCGTAGTAAAAAGTATAGTATCAGATCTTGATCGACAGTTTAATAGTTTAATTCGCAGTGTTGAATTCACAAATTAATTTTTTTATCGAGAAGGCGAAAAGTAAAATATTTCTCTGCTTATTGCTCGCATACAAGTATCGTCGTCAAGTCTCGCTCTGCGCGTGTTTAAGAAACTTGAAAATAATAAGTACAAGCATATTGCACTTTCAAATTTACTACTTAAACAATCGAGTGCGTAGCAGATTATTTGTTTTGAGCCCACTGGGTCGTGTGTTTGTGTGTGGACATATTTTTTTTCAGTTTGTACAGTAAGTTGTGTACGGACTAGAGATCTAAGATCAAAACGAAGATAAAACTTCTACTTCCTTGCTAAGTACAAGGAAACTTGCGTGGCTGATTATTTGAGGAAATAGGTAGAGAGAGGAAGCCCAAGTACTCATTTTTGCAACTCTTTTTTTTTTGCTTTCCTTATATACTTGTATATTTCTACCGCTAGTGGATGAGTAATCGTGATTGTTTACTTCTTTTGACTTTGAACAAGGTGTTACGCTTATCTGGTCTGTTTGTAGGTATTCTTCTTAAAAATTTTTCTCAAGAATTCTCTTCGTGACTCTTAATTTGAGTAATTAAACGTTCATTACGTTAATAATATAGTATATTAAACGAGTTTCAAGAACATAACCTTCAAGATTTGATTACGAAAATTTTAATCTTATCGTAACAGATATTGGTTTTTTACTTGTAAAAAAACAACTGCTTGCCATAAACTTTTATAGTTTCCATACTCGTACAATTTTGTTAACTCGATGCAATCGCTCCTTCCATTTTTTACAGTTCTTACAATTTTTTACTTGCAACTTGTTTTGCCTGTTGTGATTAATTCTTTATTGCATGTGCGTTTTCAAAAATTAAGTATACATTTTTATTTACGGTATTTTATATTTTTAGGTAAAATAACTTAAATCATCACTATGGCTCCTCCAACGATGGAAAGGATACAAACCTTGGAAGCAATAGAAAAAGATATCATTACCTGTTTGCAAACTGCAGGTCAAGCTTTTATGGAATTAAGTAAAGACAAATCTAATGTAAAGCAAGCAGAAAACCATACAGTTCAGTTTGTAAGGACTTTAGCACAAGTTGAAGCTAAACTTAGTGATCAGATCAATTATTTGACTCAAGTTTCAACAGGTATGTATAATAATAATAATAATAATGAAACACAAGCTGTAGTCATTAATTTTTATTCATCAGTTGTAAACTTAACATTAATCAATAATATAATTATTATTTTCATACTAAAAAAAAAAATATATGTCTGTCACAAAAATAACAATTTAGTGTAAAATTATTTTTTTTAAGTTTTGTTTATAAGTTAAGTCATATTACAATTCTATTCTTATTTTTGAACTAGACTGAGCTTTTGATGTTTTAAAAAAAATATAATTGTATTGTAAAACATGGAGTATTTCTATTAAAATTTGATAACCATAAACTACTGATATTTTATTAAAATTGTAATAAAACAGTTATTTGGTAAAATACTTTCTTGCAATATTCTTCAATGGTTTCGTCTGAGTCCCAAGTTTAAAGTATTTAAAATTAATTTAAAAAATCATGTAGTACAAAAATTATTTTTTTAACTGTAATAGACATTTCATTTCTACTTCAAAATTTCAAACATTTTTTAAATATCACTTTTCTTTAAAAATACTTTCTTTGTATGTGCACTGTGAAATATAATTGTACGAATTTCACAAAAAAAAGTAGTTTAAAAGTATTCAGCTGAACATTATTGAATACTATCCAACAAATACACATTTTCCTTTCACAAACTTTAAATAAACCATTTCAGGTCAACCCCATGAAGGCTCGGGTTATGAGAGCCAGAAAGTTTTGCAGATGGCTTGGCACAGATTGCAGCACGTAAGGAGTCGAGTAGAAGAGCTGGAGCGCCTCAAAAACAAGCACCTGCACTCGCGTAATCTTGCTGCTCTGGGTCGACCCCAAGGCCAGCCTCAACAACAGCAACAGCAGCAACAATTGCAGCAGCAACCTCAACAGCAACAACAGATGGCTGCAAGTAACGTCGCGGTGCAGCAACCCCAGCCAAATTCTACGACCTCTTAGTTTGAGATCTTGTAAGTTTACTTTTTTCCTTTTTTTTTTTTTTTTCTTGGAATGAGGACCGAATTATAACAATTTTCATTCCTTAACTCTCTCTTTTTTTTTTTAATTTTTTTTTTTTATTCGCGTAATTTTTGTACGTAGTTTTATAGTAAGGCTATAAAAAGGCTTGCTTTTAGAATACTTGCGGGTATTTAAAGTATTTACAATTAGTTTTATCAACTTTTTTTCGAATAGTCTTGTTTATATACTTTTTGCATTTATTCTTTTATAAAACTAATATAAATTTCATTTTTATATCTAATAAAAAACAGCACAGTACAACAGTAGTACAATTCAACAAAATCTTACATCTGTTTATAAGTTTCATCTTCAAAAACTTTTCTGAAGCATTGTGGCTTAATGTTCAAATACACTTTTAAGAAAGAGCACGTTTTATAATTTTTGGATTAGAGTAAGAAAAATCGAGTGTTTCAAATACATATCTGTGTCAGACACAAAAAAAACGAAGTTGTCTAAGGCACAGTGCCGTCTATGACGGCCATGCTTCGCTTGACAGTTGCAGCCAACGATAGACGAGACTTGCGCTCCTCCTCCAGCTGCTTGCACATCTGTGCGACTTGCGTTTGCAGATCCGTCATTTGGCACTTCAAGGCTTTAACAGTTTCCGATAAGCACCTGTTGGCAGACAAGACACATTCACAAGATTCATCATTGTAAGCTGAGAATCATACTTTCCAACAGCATCTTTCTCATGATTGTGGAAGCCGATTTTGTTTCACAAGCATGAGATGGCAGCTGTTGATGATTACTGTTGAAATCAACTTCTTTGTAAGTGTTAATAGTAATAATACTTGTTTTTAATATCATATCATATTTATTAGAGAAAATGAAACTATTGATTTAGTTTTAAGAATTATTAACACTAACTTTTTGAATTTTATTTGAATGCATCAAGTAACTATTCATCATATTTTATTGTTTTCACGTTATCTATAAGCTAAAATTGGATCACAGTAAGATCCTAAAACGTCAATTATACTCACCAACGTTTTTTGACAGTATTTGAATGAAAAAAAAAAATTTTTTTTAAACAGAACTTTTAAAGTTAATCATAAAACATGAAATGTAATTATTAAAAAAATTTATATCCGTTTGTAAGCATTAATAAATTATTGGTAACTTTGTAAGTGATAAAAAAAATTTTCGTATGTGCATACCCAAAGCGCACCTTGTTAAAATTTTTCTTCTATTAGAGAATTGACTTAATACCTATATTATTTCAGTTAATTTTGCTCCCCTAAAATGTGTTACTTCATTAATCTATAATTAGAATCACGTTTTTGCTTATCCTATCAATTTTTGGCATGCTTCTCAAATACCTATTCTAGTACAAACTTTGTAAAACTATATCGAATGAAACACAGCTCTAATGAAAAAAGTCTATTTGCAAGCTATAACATTTCAAAATAAACAAAAAATCACTAAGTACAAACGTTGTAAACACATCTTTCAAAAAAAAAAATAATAATAATAATAATTAAAATATCTAGCATTCTGTATGGAAAAAGGTAAAATTAAAAAAAAACACTCGTTGACTACGACTCTTACGTACCTGTCCTCGTACGCGTCCCAATTTCCGACTCTACTATGCATAAACGATGCGCTATCGTTTACCTTATGTAGCGGGTAGTAATCCAACATAGCTGAAATTTTTAATCATCAAATTATGATTGTTGGTTGTGTTTTGGCTAAAAATAAATTTAGCTTTCGGCAGCGCTGACAATTTTTCGGGGGGACGAGCATGTTGATTTAATCGTCTTCCTTTTTTTCGTTGCCGTGGAAAATTTTTAGTCGACTGCTGAAAATATTTGGCCTCGCACAGCCTAACTCTATTTTTATGCAATTCAAATTGTTAAAGATTTTTTTTTTTCTTTTTCTATAACTACGTAAAAACACACCACATTGACAATTAAGTATTTAAGCGTCATTAAAATCAAGCGGGCTATGAGGCAGTTTTGTTACAACGAAAAAAAAAGCAAAAACATACACGTACGCACACACACGCTCATAAAATTATTAGCATCGTCATAATTCAGTGAATCGTCAGGAAAACACTTGTAAGATCAGTGTACGATTAAAAATTAATTAGTTCAACAACTTGATAAAAATATGAAGAAAAAAAATTTCACTGAACCATTAGTTACTGTAATGATTACATGTAGCCTGGTGTTATGAAATTATAAAAGCAGCAAACACACGAAAACTCATTTGCTTTGAAAGTAGCAAAAACCAAGCTTAAAAAAAATAACATCAAAAATCGCATTAACAAACGACTTACCAGAGTGTACCGTGAACCTTGCGTTAGCCGACAAACAATAGCCCTCGATGACCTTCAAAATTATTGCATCCTCCTCAAACTGTCGTTCATCTGAGATGGAAATCATTCCAAATAAGTAACCCTTGGATTATACAAAGAGGGAATGAAAATAATTAAAAAAAAAAATAGTACTTACTGCACGTTTTGGTGGAGCGGTGGCTGTCCGTAGCGTCCGGCTTTCCAAAAGTCTTGTTCCCGTAAATCGGCGGCGTCGGTCTGATCGAAGCAAGGCTCCAGGGCGTGTTAATCCCGACCGGCGAGGAATGTTCCGTTGCTGCTGCTGCTGCTACTGCTGTTGCCAGCACCACCGGTTGCGTCTTTGAGCTCTGGTTCCCCGACTGGAGATGCAATAATTGATAAAATTTATTTTAAAAATTTGTGTCACAATCAGTATTAATCGTAGGATTTTTCAAGTGGGTGATTAAACAAAATTGAGCATCGCAAAAACAGGTTGTTCAAGTCGCAAAGAAACGAAAAATAAAGGCTCGTGTGATGCGGAACGATGTGTATATATTATAATTTAAGAGTTGCTGTGATGCAAAAAAGTTTTTTTTTTTTTTTTTTTTTTTTTTTTATAGTAATAGACAGTGGAACACACTAAAGTATTATAAATAGATATTATACAAATGAATTAATAAAGAAGCGGTCGTCCTGATTATTAAACCACTCGAGAGTCAGTCTCTGCAGATACCTACATTTTTTTGTTCTGTTTCTCATTCTCTATTTGAGATGATTGCGTTTTTATTCATCTACGATACTTTGATAGCTAATATAAAATTAATCGACAATGAAAAAGTTTGTAACACTCTACAAATAAGAAATTTTAACTCATTTATAAATACTTCATAATTTGAGAGTTGTGGTATTTAAAAACATGCATAATTTGCAATATGATTCTACATTTATGACAAAAATATTTACATAACAATAAAAGTGTGTGAGATAAAGATTCATCCAACGTAATTTTGTGCAACTTGGATAACTATTTAACAGTTTCACGATGTCTAAATATATTTCAAACTCTCAACCTATAAGTATTTATTTATATAGAAAATATAATATTTGCACATAAAATTATTTATAGGTTAATGGTAATGAGTCCTATTACATTCCTATGATGTAGAGCTCTTAAAAAATTTAGTATAATTCACAAAACTTATTTATGTGTATGTATAAATCGATAATTTGGACAAGCACTTTCAACAGTTTATTCGGGACGATGAATCATGCCTGCTTGTAAAGTATAAAAATTTGCTAAAGCAATGCTTCTACATATTTTTCGCAAATGAACAATGCATCTTCGGAGAAATAAATTTTTATGCAGTGCTGTACGTATCTTGCTGTGGATGCTGCATATTACGTAAATAATCTGATGGTCTATGGTAAATTCAAATACAAAAATTTCTTCAACGAAACTTCAATGTGCGCTTTTGTCTCTCAAAAGGAATTAATTCCATACAACAAGAGGCTTCGTGATTTAAGTGCTTTTTTTTTTTTATCAGTTAGTAAAAAGAAAACGTAAAGCAAAAGCATACTTCTCACAACATGGCTGTGTGAAAAAAAAAAGAAAACTGTGAAGCGGCGTCAAAATTGCTTCCATGGTGATGTGGTGAATTTGAATTATAAACAATTAGTAGCGGCTCTGACAAACGAAAAAGAATTTTTCTAATTTTTTTTTTTTTTATGCATTCCAGCTAAACTCTGTTGGATCAACTTGTTTGACCACGAGGAATCGTACAGGATAATGTCCAAAGTTTTAAGCTAAAAAATCCCAGGCTTGTGAAAACTTTTATACTCATGTACTACACTTGTGAGTCAACAACACCCTTTGATTCTTCTTCGTTTGTCATTCAAAATTAAACTCTGCCTTGTGTTACAAAACGAAAAGAAAACCCCACAATTGTACGTAAAACAAAAAAAAAAAAACAAGAGATGAATGTCAAAAAACGTCAGTGTGCGGTTGTTTGAAAAAAGTTATTGAACGACAAAATAGAACGAACGATATAAAGAAGAAAAAAAAAAGTAGAAAGAAAAAAACGCAGCCATGCCATGGAAGAGCTTGCCTTGGTCGGTCATCATTGGGATCGTTTTCTTGAGCCACCAGTGCGCGTACAGGCCCGAGGTAAAAACCTGCCCGTCGGCATTACCATCGGGCTGCCTCGGCTCCGGCTCCAGTCCCGCGTCCTCCTCCACTTCGATTTCCTCCAACACTCTATTATTGTAATGATTATTATTATCATTGTTCCTGTGTATCTTCCGGCCCAGCGGCCTTCTGCTTCCCCGCCTCGTTGGCTTCAGCGACCTGTCGCACGCCAACGGCTGGGTCAAGTGCTTCTGCTGCACGACCGTCAACTTGGCAAACCTCTTCCCTGGCAACCCTTGCCCCTCTTCTTCCTCCTCGGACCTCTTTGCCCCTTCGCCCCTACTGGCTATGTTATTGCTGTTGCAGGTGCACTGCTCGACATTCTCGTCCTCGCTACTACTGTCCACGTCGTCGTCGCTGATGTTGAGCAGTGCCGCGCCGTCTTTCAAGCGGGACGAGGACAGCAGGCAGCTCTTGGGAGAGGACTCGGACGAGCTCGAGCCGAAGGGCGAGGTGCAAATGCACTGGTTCTCGAACTTGTTCTCGTCGTTCTCGCTCTCGCTGTGCGGGCCCCCGCCAACGCTCCTCCGGCCGCTGCAGTACTTGCCGGCGTTGTAGCACGAGCCCAGCTCGGCCGAGTGGTACTGAAAACTGTCCGCCATGCCCGAATCCGAGGACCTGGGACTGCTGGCCGTCATCGCCGCCTGTAGGCTCGACTCGCACTCGGCCCGCCTCAGACGGCCGGGCGAGGTCTGCGGCTGCCTCATCCCCAGCGAGCGCCAATTCTTCGAGTCCTCGGCGCTGTCGCGCAGCCTCGAGAGATCGGCGACAACGCAAGCCGCGGTGAACGGCTCGTCGTCGTGGGAGCGGAGCTCGCGGTACGGCACCGTGTCGAGGCTCGGGAGGATGCAGCTTCCACTGGCGTGGCTCATCACGGGGGGCAAACTACGGCTCGTGGGCTTAGGTATGGGGCCTTCGCTGCTACGGAACGCCCCGAGGAGAGTGGTCGAGGCGCACGAGGCCGGTAGACGCACGAGCTCAGCCTCGAGCGGCTGTTCCTCCCCGTCCTCGTCGGTCACGTATCTGACGTCGAGTCTCAGGGTCGAGGACTTGCGGGGGGCTCGCGCCAATGGCTTGCCGTTGCTGGGGTCGTTGTTGTCGTGCGGCTGATTATTACCGATCTCCGCAATCAGGGAACGGGGTCGGCCCGGGAGCAGGGAATAGGTCACGAGATGGCACTTGCGCATCCTCACGGAGGACAGGTCGGGCTTGAACAGGTACTCGAAGTAGAGTAACCGTTTGAGCAGCTCGGGACTCAGGAGCCGCTTGCGCACGAGCCGGGCGAAGAAACGCGACAGACGGGTGTACGGTGGGTGGCTGATGCAACAACTCACGTGGGACAGGGTGGTCGGCGAGCGGCTTAGGTTCGCGCTGGCCGAGCGGCTTGGCTGCTGTTGCTGGTGATGGTGGTGGTGGTCCTGGCTCAGCAGCTCGATCCAGTGCTGGCGCTCTTCACGACTGGGACACGTCACCGTTATGGTCTCGATCATCGGGCCTGGCGTTGGTTGAGAGAGAAAAAGAAAAAAAAAAAACATGTAACGAGTTAGCGCGAGTTTATAACTTTGCGGAAACTCGAAGGCTTTGAAACAAGCAAACTTGGATATCACGATCTCTTCGGGAGCTCGTATTGCACTCTATTTTTAGCTCGATTGGTTTTCACACAGTCGGCGAAGCACCACTATGCGTGAACGAGAAAAGCCGTTCCATTGTACGCACAAATATTGTTTCAAAGTGTACAACGAGTCCGTGTGTGCTTTCTTTAAACATTTTCGCCAACTCACCAGTTATTTCGAAGGCGTATCTCGTGTCCTCGGAGTGTTCTACCGCGACAACGTTTAGGCCGGTCACGGGAAGTCTGCCCTAAAATTGAAGAACAGACTTTAAATAAAAGGCTAAATCACGAAATAACTGAGCAGATATGAAACTCACTTCGTAAACAAACGAACTCATCCGAGGACTCGTACTGAGAACGAGCAACGCTGTCGGGAACAAGACGAAATACCTGTCCCTTCTATCGGCACCTGAAGCTAAAGTAACAGGCCCAACGTGGATAATGTCTCCCAGAGTGGTAAGCTCCTCGCCGTCCCAGCCTTTGATGCCGCTGGTCAAGATCTGTATGGCGAGCTCGCGCTGCTTTCGTATCGCCGCGCAACGATCGGCGATTTCCCGATAAACGCTGACGCTGCGCTGGGTGTCGCCTCTGTCTGGATTGTTTTTTTCCGTGTGCCTCTCGAGCTCCTGCAGCATCGCCGAGTACTTGTCGAGTCGACGGAACGGCTTGCTCAGGCCGGTGGTGAGTACTAGGATTCCCGGCGATATCGCCCCGCTTCGCTCCATGAACTCGTTCAACTCGTCTCTGCAAATGTGATTTCAGACTGCTTGGGTATGTTCGCGAGATATAGGGGGGGGAGGATTTAGCGTATATACCTGTAACGATCCAATACGCAAACTGCTTGTGGATGGCAGTTGCAATAGGTCATGTGGATGGATTTGATTTTAGGGGCTAGGGTGAGGAAAATGTTGCCCACTCGGGCTTCCAGTCCTTGAGACAAGGCGCTATCTAAATTAGCTAAAAGACGCTGGTGCATCTCTAAAACTTCATTGAAGTTGCCGGCCAATTGCTTGTACTCTTCTTTTTTAAGTCTGAAAAAAAAAACAAAAAAAAAAAAACATGTAATTTGATGGCAACGAAAATATTTATCTACTTGGAAAGAAGAACAAATGAAAATCAATGGGCTCTTACATATTGGCTGCCTCCAGAGGCTGAAGGAAATTATTAAGTAATCCTTGGAGTTCCGCGACGTTAGCTCGCTCGGAATCAACTATGTCTTTCAAGACGATGTCCCGGTTCAATGTTTGATGAACCGGCGAGTCAGGCGAACTCTTTTCGGACGACACTTTGCTCGACGAAGCCACAGAATCTGTGAATTATTCAACATTTGTGAATTTTTCATACCCTCCAAAGCTACTAGGTTTTATAGCCATGAAACGTACCCGTGTTAGCAGATTAAAGCAAATGGTTATTGGGTGGTTTTTTTATTATCATGGCGATAGCTATTTTTAAACGAATGTTAGTAACAAAAGCGATTTCATGGATTAGTGTGATTATATTTTTGCGCGCGATACATCATTTGAAGGTCAATTTATGCTTTTATAACATTTGGACTATTTACTTCAATCCATGGACAGCCGAGGTGGGTACAAAGTAACAACAACATCGATATTAGTAATGTTAGAATTGCGAGAATACCTGAATCGCTAAAGCTGAAACTTTGCAAAGATGTACCTGGAGGCTTGTACTCTTTGACATAATTGGACGGAAACCAGCCAGTTTTTTCGTTCAAAGTCCCCTCCCACCAGCCGCCATCGTCCGTCTGTGTTATTGTTATGACTTCTCCTTTTTTGAAACATAGCTGATAATAAAAAAAAAATTAAAAAAATACATAAATAAAGTTTAGACTGTACAATATGTAAGATTATTTCAAGGAAACAACAATTTACCAATGAATCGTAAGGTATACGCGCTCGTTTTCTAATTATAAAAGTGACAGTTTGAAAATCTATTTTTACAGTTCAAGTTTAAAAGGAAAACTCATAAAGCCGTAAAAAATAGCCGATTAATGATCGTTCCGTTATAAAATACGTTAACTGGTAATCGTAAAAATCGATAAAACGAGATAACCCAAAGGCCATTAGTGTTGCAAACGTGATGTACGTAAATATGCATTACCGAGATTATTAAGATAAGAGATCTATTTTTGCGTCCCCGACGTGTATATGTTATACACACATCGATGTATTGCATATAAACTCTTGAGACATTCTTTGAAGATGAAAATTGTACACCCACTCCTTGAGCACTTGAGGTACAAAGAATAGGCATTTTTTGTCTCCAGGTCTCTACTTTATTTTACAAAGAAAACAATAATGGTATATCCGACTTTATGTAGTTTCCCTTCTCAATTAAAAGCCCATTAAAATTTTCCAAACAAAACGACTTTAAGAGCATGCGCTTTCTCAGCAGTACCGATCAATCAATCGTAACTGTCGAATCAAACAAATCGTGCTGCAGCAATAAATATTTACTTTCGAATCCTCCTGGGAATCTTTATCTCTCTCTCTCTCTCTCTCTTTCCCGAGTTCTCGCAGAAAAGCGGATCAAAGTTTGAAGCAGCTGCAAAGCTCCTCTCGAAATCTGTGCCAAGTGCACGCACTCGCACACTCTCAGCTCCCAAAATCTCTTTTCGAGCAAACAAAATTGGTCGTCGAAAACGAAAAAGAGAGAGAGACGAAATAATAAAAAGAAAAAAAAGCGTAAAAAAAATACAAACAAGTTGTAAATAATTTTTAAATTACTTTGGTAGTATCGAAAAAATACATTTGAAATCTGGTAAGCCGTGATATTTGACAGCTACGTTGACTTGAAGATTGTTTGTTTAAATAATACTTTGTGCGATAATATGCTCACCTCATCGTTGTTCGTTCCTTTGAAGGAAAACAGCGCCGTGACGAGTTTCGGCCCATCCGACTTTGACATATCTTCTGTGGGTGTCTCAATTGTTATATATTATCGTGGGTATACACCACCTAAAAACAGAACGAACGTTTCTCGAATAACTACTGCCTGTTGAAGAAACGACGACTTGAGACGAGAAAGCTAAGGAAAAAAAAAAAACAAAAAAAAAAAAAACGGAGTTAACTAACTAAATAACTGTCCGTCATGTAGAGCTTGGCGTCGCTTCTCCTTCCAAATGAAATGTTATTCTATAGATGCATCGTGGGCTGCACTGCACTTTACCTTTGACCTACAACGATGAGAGATGGACCGACAATGATGACAGGAGCATCTGGGCGTGTATAATGTGAAATATAATATATATATATATATACCTTTGTAGGTATAAACACACCCGCGCACACAAAAACGCACGTGAGAGAGACGTGCACCACTGCACGTAATTACTTTCCTGGAGCTGCCGCACTTGGGACTACAATTATTGCACACACTAATATATTTTGGAGCCGAGAAGGAGCCGCCTCTCTCGGGGGCTCCTCTCCTCTCTGGTTATAATTTCGCTCCCACGATCACCCAATAAAAACTGGCGCTCCGTTTTTGTGCTCCCCGTCTCTTCGTTACACGGGCGCGTGCGTGGATGTGCTTTAATAATACAAATAGGGAATAAGAAGTATGTGCGCGTGTCGCGAATAAGATGGGTATTTCTGTGTATACATATATATATATATATATATATATATATATATATATATATATATATATATATATGTATAATATACTTTGGGACGTGTAAAATTGTATACTTGTAATATCCCTCGCGCGATTTTAGCGCGGCTATAAATAAACGAGCCACTGCTTATGCGTGTTTATTATAATTATTAGCAGGCGAAAACTGCCCGACGACAAAATGACGGCTCGGAAATTCTTTTTTATTAGATCGCACGTATATATATAGGCATGCGATGTGGGTATGTGTACCGCACAACTGCGCGCTCCGATGACGACACACACTGAAAATGCTTCGGTGCAGCGGCGACGGGGGGTGAAGCGAGAGCGCAAATAATAATAATAATAATGTTCACACTGTAGTGGCGCGAAAGCCTCGGGTGGTTTGAAAGTGGAGTCAGGATGCAGGAGGTCCCCTCTTTTCGTGTGACGTACAGTGACATTTTTATCCATTTTTTTTTCTTTTGTTTTTGCTCATTTGGGACGAGTAAACAATCCTGTACGAATCAATGAAATAAAAAGCTCATTAACAAACAACCATACACAATTTATTTTTTCACAACAACGGTCGATCTTTGCCACATGTATAAAAAAATCTTGTACACGCCCACACATCTCACTATACGCGAACTCGATAATGAGTACAACACACATGTATTTGTAAAAAAAAAAAATAATAATAACAACAACAACAGCAGCACATTTCATCCGTTCAAATCCTCTCCTCCTTCAAAAACTCATCGTCGGCGAACCCCGGGTTCTCGTACGCGTGATTGCGCTCAGGCTGCCTCGACTCGTTATTTGCCTCGGTACTCGCGTAAATTTTCTCGGGCTCGGGTTGTCTCTGCTGCTGCTGCTGTTGTTGTTGCAGATGTTGTTTTTCGTTTTGACGCTCGGCCAAAACGACGGTCCGTCTCCTCTGCAGCACGCGCGACAATCGCTTCGACAGCATCATGCCAGTTTCACCTGAAAAAAAAAAAAATATATATATATATATAAATAAAAGCGTGTTATATTGTAAGGATGCAAAAGATGAAACAAACGAAAAAATACCAGTCTTTCCGGAAGCGTTCAAGTTCTTCTGGAGCTCGGTGCCGAACGATTTGGCGTACGCGTGTTTGTCCTTGTTGTCGGCTATGTTGTGGATGGTCATGCGCTTCCTCGGCGGCAGGGTGTTGCGGTGGCCGTTTGCTTTGGTGTCGTTGTCGATGTCGCGCTGCAGCTCGCGCATTATCTTCTCGGCGAGCCGTTCGGTCTTTGCTTCCTCGGACAGGTACATCGTCTTCAACGGAAACAACAACGCAACGAGAGGGATGTCATTTAAAAAATCGACTGTTTCGGACCCGTTTTTACACAGATGTATAGCGTATATTATATTCTCTGACCTTGTCGCAGCAGTAAAAGTCCAGGGAGACCTTGGCCATGATGTGCGAGAAAGTGTCGAAGCGATGGAAGAGCATGGCCACGAATTGTATGAGCAGGACCAAAAGGAAGCCGAGAATAAAGACGAAGCCTATGGGCTCCAGGCGCAGGTATTGGCTGTCTACGTGTACCTTATTGGGAACGTATCGAAGCACCGATAAAGTTTCGCTCCCTTTTTACCGTTACTGCATGTATACTTTTTATCGTTGTAAAATTAATAGGTGTACATATATATATATAAATACTTACTTCGGTGGCTTCGCTATCGAACGTTATGTTGTACTTGACCCCGAAGGGCCACCGCAAGTGTATCAGCTCCTTTTGCATCTGCATCAGGAATATAATGAGCACGAAGAGCGCGTTTATCATGAAGAACTTGAAGATGTACTGATCCCTCAGGTCTAGTATCTTCTTCGCTATATCGGCCTACGCGGAGAGAGCAAAGAATACAAAAAAAAAAAAAACAACAAAAAAAAAAAAAGTAAAATACAAAAGTATCGCCTCAACACTGTATAATATACGTATACCCACCTCGCGCTTGGGATCCTTATCGATGGGCTCGAGGTAGGTGCTGATGAACTGCTTCCAGAAGGTCTCCTCGTCCGACTTGAGAAACTCGACCTCGCCCTTGCCCAGATCGTTGCTGTGCAGCCAATTCGGCGACACCAAAAAGTTGTCGCTCTCCTGAGCTATGCTCCTCACGCTCACGCTGTCCGCGTCAAAGTCGCTGTCGTCGAACTCGGAGCTCGTGCTGCTTTCGTCCTTGTCCTTCAGCCCATCGACGAACTCGACCCGGCGACCAACTGGGTTGCTCGAGGAGCCCCCGTCGTCCAAGCTACTTTTGCGATGGTGGTGGTGGTGGTGATTCCGAGAGCCACTAAAATGGGGTACATACAGTTACATGGTCGACAATAACCTTGCACTCCCGGTCGATCAGACTATATAGTATGATTTTTTTATTTTTTTTAAATATTCTCATACGAACTTTTCCATCTCATCCAGCCGGCTGTCGATTTTAAGGAGCGCCGTCGTTACCTCCTTGTAGTCGCTTTCGTATTCGCGCGTCTGGTCCCGGGTGCACAGCATGCACTTGAATAGCCCGGCCAGGGAGAACTCCACGGCTCCTGTTTCCCTTCGGTTGGTGGCTTTCGCGTCCGCGCTCTTCGCTTGGCTCTTCTTCTGCTGCTCCTGTCGTAAATCAAACGCATGTTTTCTGATTTGAAAAAAAGGAAACAAACAAATAAAAGCAAGGCCTACAAGTTCCTCGGGGCTCGGGGGTGGTTTGGGCGAGTCCCTCGTGCCCCAGCTGATGTTGTTCATGTTGAAGAGCGAGAAAATGATGAGCAGCAGGTACATGGAGGGCACGGTCACGTAATAGATGCAGGCGTACTTGAGACAACCGAACTCTTGGGGATGCATGAGGGCAGTTATCAGGAACTCGAATATCACAGCGAGGAAGAGCACGGTGGTCGGGGCTAGCCAGCCGTCTTCCGAGATCTGGATCATTATGCCGACCAGCACGACTATCATCAGCAGGCCGTACAGCGCTGTTATCACGGCGGCGACTGCGAGCTGCGTACAGGTAATACATTATATACATATGGTTTTTCACAATAATAACTTCGGACGAATTCAAAGCAGCAACTAAGAGTTCATTGTGATTTTTTTTTTTTTTTTTTTTTTTTTTTTTTTTTTTTTTTTTTTTTTTACTTGAATTTTTTCTCGGCAAAAGTAACAGATGAAGCAAAACAGCAGGACCGGCAAGAGGTTGTAGTAGAAGCTCGTCCAGTTGTCGATCCTAAACGCAGCGACGAAGGCTCCCACCAACATGAGGAATATCGTACCTGGGCCCAATATCGTACTTCCTGCGACCAACGCAATTTCTCATGAATAATCACACGTGGATGAAAAAAGACACGAAAACCAATGATCCTACCCATAAGAATCCATTGGTAGAATATGTAGATGGACGAAATATCCGGATTGGCCTTTTTCGTCGCCTCTGACGTTTCGAGCAGATCCATGATGTTGGCAATGGTCGAGGGTATCCACCGGCGCCTCTGTATGAAAAACTCGTTGAAGCCCTCCGGGGCGTGGGTGTAGGCGTCGCTAGCCGCAGAATACTCCACCTGCGGCAATTACCATCCAACTCGATCACTATATTATATACATGATATATCAACCCTTCAAGGCCGGTAACATTAAAACAAAAAGCCTCTCACTCTGTAGCCTTGTTGCAAAATGAGGGTACAGAGCCACCGGTCTTCGCCCTGGTCGTACTGTATGTAGTGCTTGGCTTCCTCCGGCACGGAGGCGTACTTTCTCATGACGTTGTGGTCCATTAGCGCGTTGGCCCTGAACAGAGCAAAGCACCCAGGACTGCAAAGCACACAGCCGATCGTGTGCTCGGTGGACTTTTGCAGCCAATGGCCGACGGCGTACTCGAATTGTTGGAACCACACGAGTGGGCCCTTACCCAACGGGTGTATGCGTCCGCAGGCCGAGCCGAGGTCCGGATTGATCTTCATGCGATCGATGAGCGTCTTCACGGCCGAGGGCTTGAAGTCGATGTCGCCGTCTAGGGTCAGTAGGTACGTGTTCTTGGCGATCGCGCTCTTGCGCTCTATCGTCACCGGCAGCTCCATCAGCCGGTAGCCCAGAAGGTAGTACATGTACATCACTTGGCTCCAGCGCTTGCGAGTCCTAATCCGGTTCTTGTCTTTCAGGTGGACGTACAGGGGCGTTTTGTCGGGCAAAGTCCAGACTAGCCGACCACCGTAAGGCGTCGGGTACTTGATAGGGGCCATCGGTCGCATGTTGCGCGCCCTCACGCACTTCTCCACCGTCTTGACGAACTCCATCACCCAGTCGTTCACCTGCGTCTTGTTCTCGTCGTGCATGCACCGGCCCACGCAATCGTGCATGCACTTGAACGCGTCGTCGAAGAACACGTGCACTGCGAGAGTGTGTATATTTATCTTTGTTAACTATGATCATCGACTCACTCATCCTACTCCTACGCGTGTATAATTATATTAAATAATAATCTCACCTTCGAGTTCGTAGTAGTCGCGCGACCTGATGCGCAAGCTCTTCTTCAGGGCCCTCATGACACCCTGGTCGCGATCGAGCCTGAGAATGCTGTTCAAAAAGTCCGTCATCTCCTCGGCGGTCTCGTGCCACATGGTCGCGCAAGCGTAGAGCCTCGTGACCTTGTCCTCCTCCCTGACGGTGGCCGTGTCCTCCTCCTCCTCGAGTTCCCTCGCGTCGGTGAACTCGTCCACCGTCTTGAGGTAATCGTCGTCTTCGGGTTCCAGCCGCCACCTGCTCAGGGCGAGCGACTGGTCGAGCGCGAGGGCGTCGTACGACGAGACCGAGAACAGCTTGTCGGTCGTCGCTAGTCTCTGGTTGACAAAGTGCCAGACGTGCCGGGTTATCCAGATCTGCGAGAACAGGCACAACAGCCACGTGTAGCTGTACCACTTGGTGGCGTATTCGTACATCGTCGTGGCCGGTGACGAAAAGAACAGACCGTCTGGCAGGACTTCGTGGAAGTAGCACTCGTTGATGGCTCGCAGGCCACAGGCGATCCAGAGGAGGACTACCGTCAGCGGCACCGACAAGTTCAGGGGAAGAGCGAAACCCACGCCCTGCATCAGCGTTTTACAGGCGAACTTTGCTGGAATTCCAGTTTGGAAAACCAATATCAAGTTTTGTTTGTATGATAAATAGGTGTATTGTATATATCGCTTACCACTGCTGTAGACGCAGATCCCGGCGATCGCGTTGATCAAAAGGACTTTCAGGGGTATCCAGTCGGTGTCGGCAGTCGTCCCCTTGAACAATCCTAGGCTTTCATTAGTCCGGTTAGCCGATGATACCATGTAGTTGTACGATTTCATGTTGAAACCCTCGAAAAAGGTCTTGGCGGCGATGCCCCGGCTCGTCGTTATCACGAGGGCGGTGAGCACGAACGTCGTTACGCGAAGCAGAGCCGAGTAGCCGGTCAACACCGGCCGGAAGGCTTGCAGGTTCCGGCGGGCCAACCCGAGACTGCGGATGAAGCCTGATGGGGTGTTGGAAGGAAAGTCAAAGTGTTGATTATATATTCTTTGTTTTTCCCGCTTCCTTATTATTTTTATGTTAACGATTTTTCGTGAAGCTAGGTTTAAATCGTCTCGTGTCGCATTTGAAAAACGTAAATGAAAGAAAAAAAGAAATAACCGAAATGGCTGTTGCTCGAGACGTAGTTTCCCCACCAGCGCAGAGAAGTCAGCAGGAGAGCTATGGGCAGAGTCCAGGACACGGAGGACTGTTGGCCCTGTGACGCGAGATAAGTAAAGACACACAGTCCCAGCAGTTGGCAGCAAAAGGCACCTACGTCCGTGTAAAAGTGCAGGGGCTTTTGTTTCGAGTCGCCGTACTTGGTCAAAAAACCTGGAAAATTAATTTAACAAAATGTTATGTATACCCTATATTTGGTGCAGATAATTAAACTGCAAGTTTGTATACTGGATGTACCTAAAACATTGGGCGCGATGCAGATGCAGGTGAGCACCGCAGCTCCTTGCATCACATCGAGATTGGGAATGGCGAGCAAAAACAAGGTGGCCGTGCCGATGGTGTGCAAGACCTCGACGAGGGTCAACAGCCCGATGTATCGGAGCTTGGGGAATTTTATGCTGTAGAAGAACGAGTTCCAGATGAAGCCGACAAAACTGAGGGCCTCCGGTACCGAAAACGCGTAGATGATGCACCAGACCCAGGGCATGCGATCGTCCTCGGCGATACTCGACTCGTATCGGTGTTCTTCGCGGGGATCGCGTCCAGGGTACTGGTCGCAGTAAGGCACGCTCCGACCGCTCAGCTGGGACGTCGCGAACAGGGCGCTCGACTTGGCGATCACGCTACCCGCGAGGATGACGACCAGCAGGAGGCCGTAGAGGATGCTCTTGATTACCTGTAGGAGTGCCTCGTAGCCCCGTTTTTCCACCATCGAGCCCGTCCGTGGTGGCGACTCGGTGCATTTGAACGAGTCCCAGAGCACGAATTCATCCTCGGCCCTACGCACATCAGAGAGATCGTGAGAAAGTATACAATCGAGGATTTCTTCAGAGTAATGCATATATGTGTTTTTCTTTTTCTCTTACTGTGTGGTTTCTTCAAATTAAAAAAAAAAAAAAAAAAAAAATGAGGCATGTATATACACGTATTTAACGTGTCGTGTAAGTGTGGATGATGATTGTAAAAATTGTTGGTGCTATCTATTATTGTTTTATCATCGTTGTTTATTGCATCGCGTTCTTGCGCAGTGTCTTTAAAAATGCTGTGTGTGTGTAAATACACGTGTATTAGTTGAGGAGTAGAATGAAAAATTTTTTTATCCACGCGTATACTCGATTATAAGTTCGGATAGTTGATGATTTTTATTGGTTGTCCGCTTGACAAATTTTCATTTTAAACTGTAAAAGTTATTTTTTCACCGACAAAAAGTATCCGTTTTAATACGTACACGTAATAAAAATGAAATTTAATGAAAAAACTTTTTATAATATATATTTATGATCTCTCTTGATATTTCGAGTAAAAGCCTTATCGGTTCTCGCACGAATTCGTGACATAATTGAATCCAAGCCGTAAAGATCGGCATTCAGTTAAACGCTCAAGTATGACTAACATATGAGATTAAATGTTTTAATCTCTTTTGTTTTCGGATCATTGATGGGAACGATGATGCTATCAAAGTATTTTTTTTTTTTTTTAATTGATACATTTGGGCACTGATTATTAAACTGTAATATTATCTTAATTCAATTAACTTAATGCAAGTAAATTGCAACTTTTACGTGTTTCCGAGACAATATTATTTCAAATTTTAGTTTTTTATTATATTACTTTGAACTGATTTACTTTTATTAACGTTACTCACGAGAAGTATATTGATCTTGTGCCACGTTAAATCTGCACATGCAGTAAAGCATATATTATACATCTTGAGTGTTGATCAAGAAAGTGTTTATAAAAACTCGATGACTTGTGATAAAATCTTTTCAATGAAGAATAAAAAATGTACTATTTCACTGCAACCAAAGGAGGAAAAAAGGTCCAACAGTGCCCCGCAGGCAATGAAACATCGAGAGAAAATACTCACCCATCGTCATAATTGTCCTCGTTGTCAGTAGACACGCTGCCACCGTATCCATAGTCAAAGTCGTTGTAAAAATTGTACGGAGAAGCGTTGTGCTGCTTGTCTCCTTGCATATTGCATCCAGGCACCTACCTCGCGTTCAAGGGGTAGGATCGCACGGAATACAATATGTATATGTCACATGTATGTGACGGGTACGCGATCGCGATCGTCACTGGCTGGCCTTTGCGAATCGATGCGATTTTTCCCCGTCTCCGATGGCTTTGGTACAATCTTATCGAGCGCTGATCGATAAGCTATATAGACGATAGCTATTAGGAGATTTAGACTGGCGGTATCTTTGACGATGATGATTTATACGATAAATAAATTTTTTTTGAGACATACAATTCGGAAGCAATGATGATTATGACTTATTAAAAATATCGATCGGTATCATGGTTTTCAATGTGCGCCCCGTCGTCATGCTTTCTCGGGGTTGCCGGCCTGGGTAAATGCGGATTTAATTGGGGAAGAAAGGAAATGAGGAGGTTGAGCATTAAAAGTTGGAAAGAAATCGACAGTTAAAAATTAATTAAGAAAATAATAATTTTTTTCTAATCCGTCGAGGGAGCGTCGCAATTGGCGCGACGGGCTGACTACGGCATAAAACGATGGGATGGGTGGATCAAAAAAGTATACAGGATTCCACACCTACTTATTAAACACTACAATTTTTTATTGTTTGTATTTAAATTTTGTTTACATATGTTAATAGTATGACAGATAAAATATACTTCGCATTGCTTCGTATGTACACATTTTTGTTGTTCCTCTGCACAAAAATTCGATTCAATCAAAAAATCTGGGCGGGTCAGGCAATGTGTCCATTTTTCTTCAAGTTTTCCTCGTCAATCATTCCCAGAGCACATAAACAAACCAATGCGGCCCCTTGCTCCGCCCATTTCTTATTTTTTTCCCTGCAACCAAAAAAAATTATATATACCGCAATTAACCATTTCATTATCCAAGCATACTAGCGAAATACAAAAAAGCATAGCTTAGCTTTTACACAACAATAACAAAACACGATAAATCGCCGACTCACCAGAACGACGAACCGTACTTTCTGCCGTCCACCGTAACAACAGATCGGAAAAGTTTGTCCTCGTTTATGGTATTGTAGGCTGGCAATTTTTTGTGATTCTTTTGAGTCCACTGGGCTAACTGCGTCTTTGGCAAAGTCGTGTCCTTGGTGTAATTGCTGCGTAAGAAGGCACAGCGCATCATAAACACGTCCTCGGATTCGTCCTCGAGTTTTCGCTTGTTACCCAAGAGAGCCAATCGCTCCGGGATAACTTCGAATCTACCGTCGTAGCCTTTTTCCTTGTACTCCTTAAGTTTTTCACGGCAGTAGTCATCCATGTCCCACACTTTGCTGGATAAAATTTGTATATTTCCAACAGCCATCCAACTTACAAAATCAACGAAAAAAAAAAATCTCACCAAATCTGCTCGAGAGTCTGAGTGTCGAGAAACCGCCTACCAAGTGGCGACTCTTGCAGGTCCCTCAGTATATTCTGCACGCAATACTTGGTATTGCTCGGCGAATTGTCGTAATCAACGGCAAGTTTGAGGTACGATCTTATGACTTCCTCCATCGGCAGCATACCTTTCGATCGGAATATCGAGCAATTCCACTCGGCGGCCCTGGCGATCATCACACTGCTGCAGCCCGTATCGCTCTTGAAACGCGCTATATCCGAGTACTTTTCTATCTCCTTGATGTTTAAGTACTTTTCATAAATATACCGTTGGCAGAAGATTAAAGCAGACATTGAACATTTACTCGTACCTTGGAGCCACCGTTGGCGATGACCGGTATCTCGAGGTGCCGAGCTATCCTCTGGATCATGGAGTTTCTGTTGGGGTTCTGGGGTCTCTCGGTGACCGTCCTCCCGTGAACGGTAATAGCCGCAATGCCGGACGAGGCAAGTTTTTCGCAGAGCGCGAGCGTCTCCTCTTCGCCAGGTAGGACTCGCACCTTGCAAGTGACCGGTATGCTGAGTCCGCCGACCAAACTCGTAAGGATGGCTCTGGCTTTGTTGGGATCGCGGAGCAGTGCGGCACCCATGCCTCCGAGGAGGGAGAATCGCTTGGGGCAGCCCATGTTCACGTCAACTCCAGCCACGTCGTTCTCAACCAGCTGGGCGACTTTGAGCGCACGACCGGCATCGCAGGTGCCCAGTTGCAGGACCACGTGCTCGCGCTCCCGGGCGCACGTGCGAAACACGATCGTGCCGTCCGTCCGGTCGATGTAATCGATCGTGCCCAGAACATCTAGAGGGACAATTCATTCATTGAAAAATTTATGAGCATGACTGTTTACCAACATGAGTTTGTGTTTATGATAGATATACATATAATGATTCAGCAGCATATATGTGATTTAAGAAATACATTATGAATTTCAATCAAACGGCACTTTTGACATTTGCCTCTTAACGCTAATACGATTACGGGTAATTATTGTAACAATCAGTTTCAGTTTAACTATAGTTAAAAATTAATGAAAAACATAATCAATAAAAAAAAGAAGAAATGAACTTGATTTGCAATAAATAATTCCTGCATACAAACTAAACTTGAGTATTTAAAATATCAAAGCAAATCTGATTGGTACTAATGAAAATTTTCAGTCGCAATTTCATAAAAATTGGGCAATAATTGCACATACATGTTTAAGTATAATGCCATAAACAGGCCCTAAACTCGATCATTGTTAAACAACTATTGTACTTCTATAGAAAGAAACCCATATATTCATAAACGAAATAAAATAAAAGAGCTGCCATGAACAGCCATGCACATCTTCACCTAAATGATCTGCCAGGTTGTAAGCCCTTAGAAAGACAATAAATAAACACATACCATTTTGACGGCGCACAGAACGCAATAGTTTCCAATCGATAAGTTCCTCTGTATAAACAATATCCGCCCCGTAGTCGAGAGCCAATAGTCGCATCGGTAGCGTCCCTATCCGGACCATCGGTGCCAAGATTACCTTGTTTTCGTAATTTAGCCTGGACCTCTTCACCTCAGCCTCAACCTCCGACGTCTCCCTCATTTTCACGGTCACCTGTACCTTTCCGTTTTTCTTTATTGTAAGTACCAGAATTCAACAATTGTTTCACAAACTATCAACAAAGTGTTACCGATACTTACTGTACACCACGTTTATGTTGACAGTATGTCATCAGCTGTTCCATGTACCCACAAGCACGTGTTTTTTTCTGGAGCCAACGACAGTATATACATATTTATGTGTACGGAATCCCGGTCACGACACTCACGACATCTGCATAAAAACGCATAAGCGTTAGTTATAGTAATTATAGTAATCACTACTAATTAAGTAGTAAGTAGTGCATATGGTCGATTTTATTAAACCATTTAAGTAGAATATATAAAAATTTGGAGGTAGATCTTCGGGTAAAAGATATATTGTAAACTTGCCGCAAACAGCACAAACATCGTTAATTATTTATTTTGTATCTGTTTCAAGAGTTGCGGCTGGTTTATAAGTAATTAAATGGCTCTAGGGCTAAACTGCCTAGAGCTCTCCTTCAGAATTTCAGAAGCAATTTTTGGCCAAAAAAATCACGACCGCTAGATGGCGCTGATCCAAATGATTATTACTACGTATAGTAGAGCCATTTAATCAATTATAAACCAGCCGCAACTAATTTTATAAATACAAAATAAAAAGTTAATATTGCATGTGCCGTTTGCGGCAAGTTTGCAATGTATCTTTTACACGATTATTGACTTCCTATATATTTATACTTTCGGGTAAAAGATAAATTATAAACTTGCCGCCAACAGTGCAAACATCGTTAACTTTTTATTTTGTATTTATAAATAAAGTTGCGGCTGGTTTATAATTAATTAAATGGCTCTACTATAAGTATAGTTCAGTAGCAATAGTCATTTGAATCAGCGCCATCTAGCGGTCGTGATTTTTTTGGCCAAAAATTGCTTCTAAAATTCTGAAGGAGAACTTTAGGCAGTTTAGCCCTAGAGCTATTTAATCACTTATAAACCAGCCGCAACATTTGAAATGGATACAAAATAAATAATCAACATTTTTTGTGCTGTTTGCGGCAAGTTTGCAGTGTATGTTTTACACGAATATCGACCTCCTATATATTTATACTTTCGGGTAATAGATAAATTGTAAACTTGCCGCAAACAGCACAAAAGATGTTGATTATTTATTTTGTATCCATTTCAAATGTTGCGGCTGGTTTATAAGTGATTAAATAGCTCTAGGGCTAAACTGCCTAAAGTTCTCCTTCAGAATTTCAGAAGCAATTTTTGGCCAAAAAAATCACGGCCGCTAGATGGCGCTGATTCAAATGACTATTGCTACTGAACTATACTTATAGTAGAGCCATTTAATTAATTATAAACCAGCCGCAACTTTATTTATAAATACAAAATAAAAAGTTAACGATGTTTGCACTGTTGGCGGCAAGTTTATAATTTATCTTTTACCCGAAAGTATAATTATATAGGAAGTCAATAATCGTGTAAAAGATACATTGCAAACTTGCCGCAAACGGCACATACAATATAAACTTTTTATTTTGTATTTATAAAGTTAGTTGCGGCTGGTTTATAATTAATTAAATGGCTCTACTATAAGTAGTAATAATCATTTGGATCAGCGCCATCTAGCGGTCAAGATTTTTTTGGCAAAAAATTGCTTCTGAAATTCTGAAGGAGAGCTTTAGGGAGTTTAGCCCTAGAGCCATTTAATCACTCATAAACCAGCCGCAACTTTATTTATAAATACAAAATAAAAAGTTAACGATGTTTGCACTGTTGGCGGCAAGTTTATAATTTATCTTTTACCCGAAAGTATAAATATATAGGAAGTCAATAATCGTGTAAAACATACACTGCAAACTTGCCGCAAATAGCACAAACATCGTTAATTATTCATTTTGTATCTATTTCAAAAGTTGCGGCTGGTTTATAATTGATTAAATGGCTCTAGGGCTGAACTGCCTAAAGCTCTCCTTCAGAATTTCAGAAGCAATTTTTGGCAAAAAAAATCACGACCGCTAGATGGCGCTGATTCAAATGATTATTGCTACTGAACTATACTTATAGTAGAGCTATTTAATCAATTATAAACCAGCCGCAACTAATTTTATAAATACAAAATAAAAAATTTAACGTAGTTTGCACTGTTGGCGGCAAGTTTACAATTTATTTATTACCCGGAAGTATGAATATATAGGCAGTCAATTTTCGTGTAAAAGATACATTACAAACTTGCCGCAAACAGCATTAACAATATTAACTTTTCATTTTGTATTTATCAAATTAGTTGCGGCTGGTTTATAATTGATTAAATGGCTTTACTATAAGTAGTAATAATCATTTGGATCAGCGCCATCTAGCGGTCAAGATTTTTTTGGCCAAAAATTGCTTCTGAAATTCTGAAGGAGAGCTTTAGGCAGTTTAGCCCTAGAGCCATTTAATCACTTATAAACCAGCCGCAACTAATTTTATGGATAGAATATAAAAATTTGACATTGTTTGTGCTATTTGCGGCAAGTGAACAAGATTGTCTTTTACCCGAAAATCGACCTCCAAAAGTACTAAAGTAAATTGTACTTATATGGTTTAATAAAATCGATTATATGGCACTACTTAGTTGTGATTATTATATAGTTATGTGTAGTAATTATATAATAATAATATCTTACACCGTGCTCTCATCTCTACCAGAATGATAAAATATAATATGGCTGTATTGCGCAAATGCTGCCAGCAGGCATGAAATTCATCCGATTAATTTTGATGGTCAAAAGTCACTATCCTAGTAAATGTCACTATATTAGTAAATTTCGGGAAAAAAATATGGTATTTCAAAAAAAAAAATTTTAATTTTTAATTTTTTTGGTCAGCCTCGCTAGATGGCGCTGACTGTACACTAATTCGGTCAATAAGGATTTCAACAATTGCAATCAGCCCTATATTTATCATTGTATCTACTTATTTACTTATTAATTAGCTATTATCCAAAGCCCTAACCCTTGCTCTATCTGCTCTTCAATCTGATCAATAGTTATCTATATGTATTATTCAGTGCGATAAATTTAGAGTTTATTTCACGATGATGTATATGGTTTTAAATAGTAATGAATAGGCGTATATGTCAGAATTATAGTAATAATTTTTTAAGCTGAGCAAGCTGTCTCAGTTACATACATCACGCATGTCATCCAAAAACTACACCAAACGTTTTCAAGCCTTTAACATTATTGGAGACACACAAAAATCCAGGTAAAATCTACTACAGTGCTAATGACATCATCTCCTCCATCAGTTCCTGCTACGCTTCTACTTGAAAGAAGAAAAAAAATTCTTAAAAGAATGAAAACAAGTTTAATGGGTTTCCAAAACATACCAATTGTGTTTATTTGAAGAGTTAAATAGCATTACATAATTGTTTTCGTTAAGTGCTCTGAACTCAAAACTCTTTCAGAGTGCAGCTGATAAATGTTTATCGGATATATCTGTGTTTTTTGATAACCATCAATGTAACTACAACATGTGCATAAATGTGGTGTGTTTGCTGATAAGTATTACGCATTCTTATCACTAAAACACAGTTAACTTGCCTTCATGAAATATCAGTAAAGATTTATCAACATGATTCATTGATAGTGATCATCTTTATGATTTAACAGCTTATCTTGACTCCAAGTATCTAATTATGTAATTAACTAACCATTTAAACACTGTTTATAGTAATGACTTTTTTTTCAATTTCAGCTTCATTGATAAAGCACCTCACTTGATAGATTATTTTTTCTGTGAGGACATACACGGAAATTACACAAGCTGATTTCAGCTGCTTCACTTACATCTACTGATGACTATCTTTCTTTAAGAAACTTATTTTGTAAACTCAATTCATAATTGAAGCTAAGATCTTCCATAATCAGTGATAATGGCTAATATAGGCACAGTCATTGCACACATGATAAAACTAGCGGTTACTGTCCTCTGTATGTCATTTTTCAAGGATTCGTTTTCTCTGAAGGTGACAAATCAAATGTGGGCCATTCGAGCTTTTCAACTGATGTTTATTCATTCTATTTTGGGAGTCATAAGATATGGTAACATTACATACTCAATTCCAACTGAAAATTAATCATCCTTAAGACAGTAAGTTCAATATCATTTCATGAATTTTCAGGTAATTCCAATACGACAAAACGTTTGCGCAACTTTTACGAATTTCTGACGAGTATTATCGAGATCGTCCCAGTAGCCTTTTTCACCACGGAGGTTCTCTCCAAATATCAAACGTGCGAGGAATTACGCTTCTTCATCCTAGCTTTAGGCCTAGCACCAACTACAATTGAACTGAGCTCTTCAACGAGAATTAGAGATCGCTCGAAACTGGAGCTCTTTACCAACGTCATCGTAGGACTGCAGTCCTTTGCCGTTGCACTGATCTGCCTTTGGTACGAAAATTACACTGGTCTAAGTTTGGCGATTTCGTTTGCTGTTGCAAGGTATGTTTCTGAGGATTTCTGCGACAAATACGAGGTACCTTATGTTGATTTATCGCAATATAGTTTTGGGTTTACTCAGCTATTTGCTCTAGCAGCTATTAAGGATGTTTGAGACAACTATTTAGAATAAGCTACAATTGAGATAGATGACTAGGATGTAAGTATGTCCTCGAAAATATAGGTGAAATTTTTATTGAAGTTAAAGAAAATTTGAGAGAAAAACTCCCTCATTAAAGTCTTTAAAAACTTATCTCTATATGCAAATATATATGCTGCGGATCTAAGTGTATGTGTGTGTGTGAAAACTTAATGACCATAGTGATCTAGCAGAGAGAAGAGTATTTTGGATTGCCAACACAATAAGCATTAAGTGTATTAATTGTAAAGTTTTGGAATGTTTGTTCACTGTGTTGTCGAAAATATAGGAAATAATACAGTTAGTTAAAAATCAATTCTACACTGCCACTTAAAATGTGACTTAGAGATATTATTGTACTTAATAACAGAGTTACAAAAATTGTGATTGCATAACTATTGTTTTTTACTTCAAATCAAGTACTACATTTTACACTAATTACACTTAAAACCTGTTGTTAAAGCTAGTTTACCGTATTGAAAAGGTAATTAGCTATTTACAACCCTGGTATTTGAACTTATTTTAAACCAGATACTTCTTAAGTTTGAATACGACTTGCTGAAATTGTATCTACTCCAATATACTTTTCTCTTTGTATAATTAATGATATGCTTGCAAAGTCTGCTGCTTGAAATTCTTGGCTGCTTTGAAAAAAATATTACAAATTATATACAATCAAATTTTTTACATAACATACATTAGATTGTTTTTTTTAAATGTGTAATTAACTGCTAGATAAACTTACTACAGACCAAAGAGACTTACTGATAAATCAATAAAAGCATATATTAACAGTACATATATAAAAGGAAAAAAATGTATGGCAAGAATCGTATAAGAAACTATTGAGAACATGTATAAAAGTTAGAAACAAAAGGCACCTAAAAAAGTTCGATAATCTTCCAATTTTTACGGATTTACTGTAAACCATCTAAAAACATAATAGTACCATCAATTCTAGCCACGAAAGTTCGGATGAAGTTCCAA
Source organism: Copidosoma floridanum (assembly GCF_036245765.1). NCBI lineage: Eukaryota > Metazoa > Arthropoda > Insecta > Hymenoptera > Encyrtidae > Copidosoma > Copidosoma floridanum. Next base: position 6,818,085 of record NW_028321891.1, read on the forward strand.
GAAACAAAAACATTAGCTAAAAAATCCTTATTAATAGTAAGGAAACAGTTTGGGCGGTTTAAATTTAAAAAGTAGGCACCAGTTTTATTTGATGAAGAAGCAAAAAAATGTAATTTTTATGTTGAAATTGAGAGAACTTTATTTAAAAACGCAATTATTTATATTATATATGATTAATGAACATGTATTTTATTTTCCGATCCAAAATTTAGTTTAAAAAAAAATTTTAGCTGTGAAATAATATTTTCAAGAATTTTTTAGAAAACATATTTTTCGAGTCCACTTCGTAATTCGTGTTGTTTTTCTTAGTCGAAAAATCTGATGTTTCGAAATTTCTATTCATCATTCATCAAACCGCGTTCAAGTACTTTATCAAAAAATCCCAAGCTGCTCGAACTAAAAATAAAGGTGTATTGGTAGATAAAACTAAACTTTTTATGAATCAAAGTCCGATAAAGATAATTTTATAACTTCCTAGAATTTACTGTCTTCAAAATTTTCCCCATCAAACAGTATACACCGATAAATGATATAAGTTTATCCTCTTCCCCACGAGGTACGCAACAAATATACTCTTAATGACCTAGTAATGTTTTTACAATTGTTCTAAACTTATTACGTCCCCTTATCTATTTTCATTATTTTTGGTAACCCGCAACACCTTCAGAATTTATCAATACTCTAATTATATATAAGTTCCACAGAAAGTGTTGCTTAAAGACATAATTGCATAAGATATTCTATAATTTAGTTTTTTTTTTCCACAAAGTAATGACCTATTTTTGTATAAAATATTTAATATTCGATAGTTTACAAAAATCTCAAATATATAGATCTTAGCGATATTATGTTTGCTCACCACGTAGTTAAATTCACTAGTTTTATTAATATTTATTTTAATTAAGTTTATATTTTCAATGGAAATATTGAATTCTGTTAAATAAAAACTACATGTATATCTGGATGTAAGAAAAATCCCTTTTAAAAGATTTATGGTGTATATCTATCACTGCAAAAACGTACAAACACGAATTTTTTAGAAATCTTACGTTATACTTAATTGAATGTAACAAATATATCTCTTCAGTTAACGTATAAAAGTCATACTTCCCGACTAATATAACTGTGATATTTACTAAAAGTATGTAAACGCATAATAATTTATAAAATCATGCAAAGCTTTTTAAATCAGTTTAATAGTTTAAGAACGAAATATGATTTAATCCAGTTTTTGCTGTACTGTTATTATTTAAAATTTTTCATTGGTTATTTAAAAAAATTAGTTAAGCCAATGTTGTGCATGTACTTACAAATTATAAATTAATTGTACGAATCGGCCTAAGTATTTTAATTTTAGTAACGTCATTTGTGCAGATGTAACATGATAAAGTGAAATAAACGTATGGTTTATCAACATCTTCACGCCAATAAAATATAATTTATTGTGTCCACTTACATGAATACATGATTTTTACTATCTGCGCTTTAAAGAATAAATAATAACATTAATAAAGTAAACACATCAGCTCTGAAGTTAGGCGGTATCAGGAGAAGTGTCGAATGATAATTAAATCTATAAAAATTTTACAATATATTTAATTTTATTGGGTAAAAACAATTTTACATTATGTTTTATGGTCTTAAACAAGTAAAAAATTTCAATACAAAAGCAATTCGTTTTACTTTTTACACTCCCGAAAAAGCGCATTCGAAAAATTATTTAAAATTGTATTTTCACACTACATCTACTTCTCAGTGAGTTTCCATAAAAAAAAAAAAAAAAAAATTAAATATTCTCACCTTCTCAACGGCATCATCTTTTATACACTCTTATTGTCTTACAAAAAGAATTTTCATTATAATATTTGTATTCAGTTTATTTTATTACATCGCACGTTTCCGTATACTAACGTTGCAAATGTGCAACTTTCTCACCAATCGGTACATACATACAAAACAAATGTCATGTTTCAGTTTCAGAACAATATTCAAACTTGGTGAAAATTGCATACCTACTACGATTTTCCTAATTTACAAGATTTAATTAAAAAATATCACTTTGTCTGGTAATCATATTATTATTTGATTCGATTTCAGTACAAAGTCACGACAACAATCATAAAATGTTCTTCTACATATATTATATACATTGTCGTAAAACCATACCTACAGTTTTCAGCCCTGAAATCCAAAATTTCGTTCGGACTCGAGACTCTTGCTCTCTACCAACTAAATTACATCTTGGATAAAAAAAAAAAAATGTATTTACAATCGATTCTCATAAATCTTTTAAAATCCCTCGTGCTGCATCCAAAAAAGTACACAAGCACAAACAAATTCGACAATAATCGTAACGGTAATGTGCACCAGTTCGATTGACAAAATAAGCCAACAACAACACGTCATCGAACACCGGCATCGAATGAGTATATAATATAATGTATTAAACGAGTACATCAACAAACCACGAGTCAAATTCTCACTCACTCGCGCGCATCGCTTATCTACACCGGGACAGAACAAAACAAAAAAAAAAAAAAAGTGCCCGTAAATTTACAAGTTGGAGTTGGATCCCCGCCACGAGCCGCCGAGCTGCCCAGCGGCTGAAGTAACAGCCCCAGAAGACGCCATGGGCTGCAGCCTCAGGCTGTTCCTAGGACTATCGTCCGCCTCGAAGCCGGGGTTCGCGTGAGCCCCGTGGTTCTCGAAGACGTCCTTGACGCTTATCTGGCTGCTGCGCGTCGGCCGGGGCTGTATGCCCAGCGCGTTGCCGGCGACCCCGTAGACGTTGTTAGCCCCGAGGGTCTGCATCTGGGACTTGCGGCGCTGGGCCGCCATGATGCTGTTGCGCCTCCCCTCGAACGCCTTGAACGCCTTCGTCGAGCGCCGCGTCGACATGTTGCGCGGCAGACCTGTACAACCGACACCCCCCCCAAATGAACATCGTTATAAACGTGCGATAAGCTTATACGCGCGTGTGATGTATGGTGTGTGTATAATTAACGCACCCATGCCCTGTCCCTCGGCGAGGCTGAAGAACCGCTGGCGGAAGGCGACGTCCAGGGTGTTGATGGCTTGGGTCTTGCGACGGCTCTTCTCGAGGTTGCGGATGGTCTTGCGGCGCCCGGGTCCGCTGCCGCTGCCCTCGTCGTAGTCACCCTCCATGCCGTCCAGCCTCTGGAGGTCCCTCACTATGTCGACCGCGTGCTTGGACAGCAGGGCGTCCTCCGAAAGGTCCTTGGACTGAGGAAATTGGGTTGTTTTTTTTTTTTACTTTTCACCGCGAAATATATATACACCCGGTATGGAGGGACATCGAAGGGGTGGAAATGTACCTTTTTACAACAGTACCAGTCGAGCGCGGTACTGGCCAGTATGTGGGCCAGTGTTCCGAAGCGATGGAGCAGCATACCGGTGAATTGTATGAGCAAGATGAGCGAGAAGAAGAACACGAAGACGAGACCGATCGGCTCGAGCTGCAGGTATTCTTTTGTTATTTGCACCTGCAACGAGACGCGCTTTACTGTGACACATCATCTATTTTTTTTTTTTTTTTTTTTTTTTTTCACCCTTCCCGGGTGTTGAGATCTAATGCGCTAAATTATACGACGTTCGATCGGAATTTCGATGTTTCGCTCGTACGAGATTTATTTATTTACGTTGCTTCGGTTTGAATGGTTTCGAGTTGTCGAAATTGCGATCGGATCGTACGGTTTATTTTTAAAGCATACAGTTATAATTTGCGAGCTTTTTTAACGTTTTAACCATGTTTTTTTTGCAGTAACCAAGTACGAGGTGCAAACGTGTAAAAATTGTTCATCACGTGTATGACGTTTTAAAAAAGCTCGCACATTCCAAGTGTATGGATCATAATAATATCTAGTGCTGTGTTAAACATGTACACATATGTATGTATATTATATATAGTATTTACAAACGAAGACACACCTGTAAATTAGAACCCACCACATGGGTGTAAGTTAGTGATAGAGATAAAATTTATAATTTTTGTACATGTATACACATAACAGTAGTAGTAGTAGTAGTAGTAGTATCGATTGTCAGACTAATCGAGACGTATGTATATAGACACAGATACACAGAAGTGAGATTTTCTCTGTTATTCTAGTGCTTTTTCCGTCAGTAGAGGAGAAAAATAAAGATTATTAATCATCATTATGTCTTATAAAATATATATATATATATATAGGGGTCTAAGCGACAGTTAGACACAGACACACAAGACAGTGGGGAGGGGGCATCCACTTCATCCAGAAAAACCCCTATTAGTGTGTGTGTGTGTGGTTGGGAGTATTTTGTATGTGCTGCTAAAGAAATGCTTATTATTATTATAGACTAAATTAATTATAACTAATTATTATTATTATTCTAAATATAACATATAATATATGTATAGAATAGAAAGTATAAAGTATAGTGATAGGTTGTGCGTGAACATTATGAAGAAGTTTGAGAAAAAGTGCCGGTCTCTGGTACAATGCGGCACCCGCAACCACAGAGGTACGTAACCTATCGGTTGAATAATCATTTTTGTCTTCCAGACGGAAGCAACTTTGTTAAATGTACGTATACCATTGATTAAGATTATATATTCAACCCTGTTGGTAACCTCCTATTGTTATGAACAATCGTTAGAACACCAGACGTGACTCGAAAGAACAAGAGAGTGCAACAGAATTCTGTATGTATAGCAAAGTGCCTCGTCGATCTTTATAACATAAAGAGGAGAAGGAATTAAAAAAAAAAAAAAAAAAAAAAAAACAGAAACGAGGCACCCACTATAAGTTAGTCACTCGTCATCATCACCCGATGTTATTATGTATACGTATATTTGTATTCGTGTGTGCTAAATAGCATATATATATATATGGTTGTTTGGCATGATTTTCACGTTCGCTGCGATGTCTACATGTATATGTATGTATGCGAAGGGCCGAGTGAAAGCCGGCCGGTCTGTGGTATAAGGTACCTCCGATGTCTCCTCAATGTACGTGATGTTGGTTTTGACGCCAAGCGGCCAGACGACGTGTAGTTGGTCTTTGTTCAGCTGCATTAAGAATACGACGAGAACGAACAAGGCATTGAACATTAAAAAGGCGAAGACGCTCTTATTGCGCAGCTCGATCAGGTCCCCGGCGATCCTTGCCTGGGTGTGTGCGCGTCAGCAAGTTCGAAGAAAGTCGAGGGAGAGAAAAAGGATGCGAGGATAGAGAGAGAAAGAGAGAGAGAGAGAGAGAGAGAGAGAGAGCAAGAGAGAAAAACAAAAACACACATTTTTTCCATTAGTTATGCTATAGTAAGCCCCGCACGCGACCCCGTGCTCAGCCGATTTTTTCTTGCCGATCTTTTTTCGCGGTATACGCGTGCTTGCGAGTGAACGGTGCGGTTACCGTACATGTATATGAATTTTATTATTTTAATGAAGGATTTTTGATCCGATAGATCGGCAATTTGTCGCCGAGAGGAGCATTGGGTCGCGATGCGGAGCGCTTGTTTACCTCTTGGGACGCCTCGTCATAGGTGATGTTCGTCTTGATACCGAAGGGCCACCTCACGTGCAACTGGTCTTTGTTTAATTGGAGGAGAAACACAATCAGGACGAAGAGGGCGTTCAGCATAAAGAAACCAAAGACGCTCTGGTCGCGCAGGTCCTTCAAATCTTTGGCTATTCGCGCCTTTGGGTGCGAGTGTGCGGTTTTTTCGTTTTCGTTTTTTTCGTTTTTTTTTTTTTTTTTTTTCGTTTTCGTTTTCGTGAAGGTGGCACGAAACACGGGGGTGTCAGGAGCGAAATTTTTTGTTTCAGATTAGCTTTGATTGTTTCAAATATATAAATTTGTTTATTTTTCAAGCAGGAATGATTTTTTTTTTTTGAAAAAACAGCAATGACATAACATAATAAAGAAAGAAAAAATTAACTCGATGCAATGGTTTTCTTCGAAATGTGAAATCAAGTTGGAAAACAAAAGAAATTAAATGAAAAATGGACTCAAGCAAAACGAGCAGGGATTCGTGGCACGTGAATTATTCCACTTGACGACTTTCAATGGGAAATGACGAATAAGGTCAGGGAGGAGCGAGGCTTGCATATATTAAATAAATAATAAAAACCAGGACAAACCGTGTGCGGGCTCGATTTTTCAATCTTTAAAGCCAACGTAGAAATAAAAAGTAAAATGAAAAGTATGGCTCGAAACAACAAACAAAAGTATGGAATCCTCGCACACGGCCGCCCCGGGGGGGAAACGCAAGAGTCTACCTTCTCGGCCTTGTCCTCGTCAATCGGATAAAGATACTTGTCCAGCAGATCCTTCCAGAACTGCTCCTCTTGCATCGACAGCACGCCGACCTCGCCCTTCTTGAGGCCCTCGTCGTCGAGCCAGTAGGGCCTCGAGGGGAAGCCAGCGTTCCTCTCGGCGTCCGAGTTCTGGCTGGCGGTGCTCTCGGTCTCGCTGTCGCGGCCGTCCTCCTCCGCCGGGTCCTCCCCGATGGCGCCCAGGTGATCGGCTGAGCGCGAGCCCACGGACGAGGCGCGCCTCCTACCGCCCGACATGTGCCCGTGCGGGTCTACCGCTCTGTTGGTTGTTGAACTCGTTAAAACAAAACTCATGAGATGAAGATAGTGATGATAAAACAACAGCGCACTTCTCGATGGTTTCGAGCCGCTTGCCGAGTATCTCGAGCGACTCGGCTATCGCGACGAGCTGCTGCTTCTCGTCGGACGGCTTGCCGTGGGTGCACAGCATACACCTGAACAGCCCGGCCAGGGAGATCTCGATGCTGCCTTGGTCGTCGTCGTTGTTGCCCACGTCGTTCTGTAAAAACCCGAGCAGCGACTTTTGCTTGGCCTTCCGCTTCGCCTCCTCGGCCTCCTTCTTCTCTTGCTCCAGTTCCTTTGAGGGCAGAAACAAAAGTTTTTTTTTGTCAACAGGGTGCTTGCGAACAAAGGTATGTACATGAAATCCCCTACCTTTTTGGTCTTTTTGACTTGAACCTCGCGGGTGCCCCAGGATACGACGTTCAGGTTGATGATCGAGTAGAGGATGAGGAGGAGGTACATGGACGGGATGGAGAGGAGGTAGATGATGGCCGGCACGATGCACATGAATTCCTGCGGGTGCAGGCAGGCGGCTATGACGAAGGAGCTCGACATACATATGAGGAATATCGCGGATGGTGAGCCTACGCCGTCCTCGCCCAATTGGAGCGCCGTGCCCACTATCACGGCCATCATTATCATCGCGTAGGCCGTTGACAGGATTTGCGCGCACAGTAACTGATGTATACACACATATACATGTACAACTTGGTTGGAGCACTGATTCGATGGTTTTTCGTTTTACAAACCTGTATTTCCGATTTGCACGTGAAACAGATGAACATGAACAACAGTATGGGGATTATGTTGTAGTAGAAGCTCGTCCAGTTGTCGATCCTAAAGACGGCCACGAAGGCTCCCACCAACATGAGAAATATCGTACCGGGACCGAGTATCGTACCACCTGTGTGTAACAAGAAGAAAACAACCGTATATTCCAATGGACCACAGCGTTTTTCACAAAAGCACGAGGCAAACGTACCCATGAGCAATATTTGGTACCAGATGTAGGGCAGCGATATGTTGTCGTTGATCTTGATCGTCCGCTTGGCGTCCATGAGAAGATCCATGATGTTGGCGATGGTCGAGGGTACCCATCGTCGGCGCTGATTGTAAAACTCGTTGAATCCCTCCGGGGCGTGGGTGTAGGCGTCGCTGGCAGCCGAGTACTCGACCTGCGTGATTCCGACCACATTAATGCAAACCATCCCAATGTAAAGAGGAAGAAGAAAGGAGAATTCCAAAACGACACGTACCCGATATCCCCTCTGCAGGAGCAGGGTGCAGAGCCATCGGTCCTCGCCCTGGTCGTACTGCACGTAGTGGCGAGCCTCCTCCGACCTCGTGGTGTACTTCTTCATGACGTTGTCGTCCATGAGAGCCTTGCCCCTGAAGAGCGAGAAGCACCCAGGACTACAGAGTACACAGCCGATCATGTGCTCGGTAGCCTTCTGCAGCCAATGGCCGATCGCGTACTCGAACATCTGGTACCAGACCATGGGACCCGAGCCAACCGGGTGGATACGTCCGCAAGCGGCCCCCAAGTTCTTGTTCTTCTTCATAAGATCGACGAGCAGCATCACCGCCGACGGCTGGAAGTCTATGTCCCCGTCGAGGGTCAGCAGAAAGGTGTTTTCGGCTATGACCTCCTTCCGATCGACGCTTATCTGCTGCTCCATCAGCCGGTGCCCCAGGAGGTAGTACATGTACATCACCTGTTGGCGTTTGTCAAAAGGCAATTAAAACCAGCCGTCCAACCGATCGTGTTGTATCATTATTGTACGAGGTGTTCACCTGACTCCAGCGCTTTCTGTGCCGGATCTTGCTCTTGTCCTTCAGATGGGCGATCATCTTCGTCTTGCCGGGCAGTGTCCAAATGAGCCGTCCCCCGTACGGGGTCTGGTACTTTTTGGCGGCCCGCACGTGCATTCGCGTCTGATGGACGTCCGAGGCGGCCTCGTCCAGCGTGCCGACCAGCAGCTTCACAAAACGATTCACCTGGGACTCGTTCTCGTCGTGGTCGCACAACTCGTACGCGTCGTCGAAGAATATATGTGCTACAAAACACATGTGTATCCATTTTTTAGAGCGAAACTTCGATGATCACGATAATGCGAAAATCAACTTACTCTCAAACTCGTAGTAGTCGGGGTCGACGACCTTGAGGTATTTCTGGGCGACGCGCCTCGCGCACTGGTCCTCGTCGAGTCTCAGGATACTCTTGAGGAACTCCATCATCTCCTCTTTGTTCTCGTGCCACATGGTAGCGCAGGCGTAAATGCGCGTCACGTGGTCGCTGCTCTTGACCGCCGAGGGTGGCGTGCTCGTCCCGTCCGTCTGCTCGTAAATGGTCTCGTAGTCACCGTCGCCCTTCTCCTTCTCGATCTCCGCCAAGTCCTGCCATAATCAAAACGAGTTTTTACACAATGCCATTCAAACCACCCACCCGTTGCTCATACAGCTTACCTCGACCTTGACCTCTGGCTGGTCGTCTCTTTTCCTGTTGAGGCTCATCGATTGGTCGACCAGCAGTCCGTCGTACATCGGGATGACAAAGAGCTTCTCCGTGGCGGCGAGTCTCTCGCACTTGGGCGTCCATATGTGGAGGGTGAACCAGGTCTGGGACAAAAGCCAGAGGAGCCAGAGCCAGCCGTATTGCTTGGACATGAAGTCGTTGAGGAAGTAGAGGGTCGGCGACTCGAAGAACAGGTAGTCGGGCATCTTGCCGTGGAAGAAGCAGGGGTCGCCGTTCCTAAGCCCGCAGGCGGCTATCAGCAGGGATATCGACACGGGGGTCGTCAGGTTGACCGGAAACGCGTAGCTGAAGCCCTGTATCATGATCTTGCAGGCAAACTTGCCGAATATGTACATGAGGTAGGAACAGACTATGAGGATGAGTAGGGCCTGGCCGGGCGTGTGGAGTTCCGCGTTGACGATCTCGTTGTCCCCGTTAGGTAGGATCTCGAGGAAGTCGGGTAGGACGCCACCCACCGTCTGCCGGACCGCTTGGACGGTGATTTTGTGCTCGCCGAAGGCCGAGCCGAACATCGAGAAGAGATGGCCAAAGTTTTGGCCCTTGAAGTGCAGGATGATGCAGGTGCTGATTAAGAAGGCCACCATCTTCCAGGCCGAGATGAACATGTAGGTGAAGTAGCGCGTCTGTATGAGGTCGCGTTTGACGCGTCCGAGGGTCCTCACGATGCCGATGGGGCTCTGGGCGGACACGTAGTTCTCCCACCAGCGACACGAGACGAGGATCAGGGCGGGCGGTATGAGCCACAGGGAGGGTGACTTGCCGCCGTCGAGTAGCGGCCAGACGACGAAAGCGGTAGCTTGGGCGGCGAGGGCGGCCAGGTCGACGAGGACCAGGACGAAGCGCCTCGACTCGTCTTTGCTCTTGTTGCGCGAGAGGAGTCCGAGCAGGCCGGGCACGAAGCACACGCAGTTGGTCAGCATGGCGCCCTTGACGACGTCGACTTCCGGGAGAACCGCGAAGAAGAGCATCGCCAGCCCGACCACGTGGAAGGTCTCCATGAAGAAGACGAGGAGGAAGTGCGAGGAGAGGGGCTTCTTCCACGACTTGAAGATGCACATGCGCACGCTACGGAAGAGCATGCCGATTTCCGGGACGAGGTAAGCGCCGATTATGCACCAGATCCAAGCGATGCGCTCCTCCTCGGGTAGGCTCACCACGAACTGACGATCCCGGCCTGGTTCAATTTTTTTTTTTTTCAATGATATTTTCGGACAAAAGATGAAGAATCGGTAGTAAGGCTACTTTCATTCTGATCGAACAAAATGTATAATATTTACTACTTGAAATAGAAAAAGTAAATAAATAACTTTGCTGATAATGTATGTAATTTTACACCGATTACCGTACTTTTCCATTGCGGTGTGACTGCCGATTCCATGTCAATCGTTAACGATCGCTTCCTCTTCGTTACGACTCATGGAAGCCTCTACTTATACATTTTATCGATACGTTAAACGGTGTGCGATTCGGTGATTGATAATTTTATTATTGGCGCAAACAAAGAGCCACGTATAAAGGTGGAAAAAAAGAATCAAGAGTTCCGCCTTCCCCCCCGAACCAGCGCGCGAGAGTATAATATATTTATATGCACATGTATAAAAGTGGAAAGTGACAGTGAGTTATAGATGTCTACGTATTAAAAAAAAGTCGCCAGATATACACACGTATAAGAGAGAGGGGGGGTGGGGTGGGGGAATGTGGGGGCTTACCCAACTGCCTGTTGCAGTAGACGATCGTGCGATCGGCCTTGAGTTGCGAGGTCATGAGTAAGAGCGTCCCTTTGGCGATGACACCGCTCCCAAGCACGATACCGAAGACTAGAAGGTAGACGAAGGCTTTCGTTATCTGGACGGTGATGTCGAGGCAGCGCTGGTTCGCCATGGAGCCGGAATCGATCTTCGGGGGTGGATCCCGGAACACGTCCCAGCCCTTTGTCTCCACGACTGTGCCCCGGCTGGAGAGCAAACGAAGGATATTTTAGCTCTTTTTTTTATTTATTTATTATTTCTTTGCAAATGGCAGGATGTTGTTTTATTTGTTGCCTCGTACCTGCCGCCATAGTCATGCGTGAGCGGCGTGCTCTCGTCGTCCGAAAAATCGTCCGGACCGCCCCCGGGCACGGAGCCGTTTTGCTGCTGTAGGTGGCCTTTCGACATGTTTGCTAATCAACAGCTGGAACGAATAAAAGAGAAAAGGATACTATTATCGTTATTGATGGATTTTTGGCTACACTCATTCGCTTTTGGTTAAGTGGCTTTGCGCTGCCAACGGAAGGAGTTAATGTGGGGTATACAGTGGCGCGTGAAAAAAAAAAATTTAATCCACACCTCGTATCCTTATTAAATTCATTTTTGTGCTGTATTTGGGTGTATATACGTATGGCGAAAGTATACGATCGATCTTTGTTGTGTACGGAGGGGGGGGGGAGAAAAAAAAGTTTCGTGGCTTATTTTAACAAATACTCATGTACTTCTCGTGGCGCAAGACGCGGTAGTGGAAAACCACAGCTACAGAGAGTATGATGAATGGTCTTTCAATGTTACCCGCGTTTTTTGCGTTAGGATGGATTTTCGCGTGCTTGAAAATTTCGGAAATTTCATCTTGTAACAATTTTTACGTAACTAACGAAACGAGGAAGCTTTTTGACGGGCGTTTTAATTATACATGTTCCCGTGATTCGGTGGATAATCGAGGGTTATTAGTTCGACTGTAATGGCCCTTGCGCCATTAGTTGCGTAAATTCAATCGATACGATTTTTTGAAACTATATAAGACGTCGACGCTGAACTTTCGGCGTACCTATGAACGATTTCCTTCCCCAAAACTTAGACGCTAAACTGATTGATCAATCAATCGTTGCGGTATACGATACAGCAAAACAAAAAAAAAAAAAAAAAAAAGGAGAGCCTTTACCTACAAACCTCGTTCACGTAATAAAGATACGCAAGAGTATAAAAAGAAAAAAGGAGAAAAAACACGGAAAAGCGCATAAGCATAATAATATATAGTAACTTGAGTATACTTGCGTGCGCGTAAGTAGCATCATCAGAGAAAGGTTTTGGCCGTTTCTCTCTACAACATGACGTTTATTCTTTGCTCTTTTTATATGCACATAATATATATTCACAACTATATATACGAGCTTGTGCAAGGGATGTGGGTTGCACGTATATATGCACACACGTGGATTTTAACGCCTGGCAAGTAAGTAGGTATATGTATGGTGTTGGTCGAGGTGTTGGTTGCGTGTTTATGAATGTATTACGTTTAGTATTTGCATCTCTTGAAGATGCTACACTATTAATTACTAAGTACATATTATATGATATACGTGCACATGATCGGTGAAAACGTATTTATCGGCACGAAGATAATATATGAATGACCCATTTCCGAGGTTTCCCGTTCGCGTTGAGGAATATACATGTAAGTACAGCTGCAGTTGGGAAATTGAATTAAAAGTGTAACAACACACGCTCACTTAAAGGGGGGGGGGTATTGCGCTCTTCTCAAGACGCCGATGAGATTTAACGAAGCGAATAATGTGAAAAGCAACTCACCCGCATGGGAAACCCAACTGAATACGTACGTGTAACTTCTACGTTAAAGTAAGGTGATTTTCAGTCTCATCGGTGAGACAGTTGAGAAAAAAAAAAAAAAAAAAAAAAAAAAAAAAAGATTAACCAAGCCTAGCCTTCGAAAGAGAGGCAATAATCACCCGGGAATTTTCTGCCCAACCACTATGCATGGAAATTAAAGTTCAACCCGGATAAGTGTACGTCGTATGCGTATGGCTTTTAAGTGTGTGTGCACATATATATATATGTACCCATTTGTACGTGTACAGGTTTGTCGGCTTATTTTGTAAATTAAACTCGGGCCGTACACGTGTGTGGATAATTGCCGAGAAACGGTCGAAAAAAAAGACTGTATGCAGCATTACGTGGAGTTTAAGCGGGCCATTGTACAATTCGTACATGATAATAATGTAGGAAACAACTTAAATCCGGAGCGTAACTTTGTTGTGTTTAAATTAAATGTTGTTGGGTAATTCGCGGACTGAGCTATACATATATACATATATATGTATTACGTGGACAAAGGTTTAAAATTATATATACAAAAGTATCGTAAATTTTCAAATTTCCTTTCGGCTCGCTGTTACACGGGCTCGATTGGTTTTGCAACTGCGTTCCCTCTTTTTTGTTGGCTGATATAATTTTACGGCGGACTCGAAATACCTCCGTGAGACCGTGCGTGCATATATACATATGTGTATACGTGCAAAAAAAAAAAAAAAAAAAAAAAAACTTGCGTCAGCGAGTCACCATAAGGAGGATTTTTAAGATTTCCTTATTTCTCGTCATTACCCCGCAGCGCCAACGCGAAAAAAGGAGCTTTCGGATTAAAGGTTTACCTCTGGATCGCGGGTCCAAGAGGAGTAAAAAGAGGAGGAAGAAGAGAGAGAGAGAGGAAAATAAAAAGGGAGAGCGAACGGCAACACGCCATTGAAACGGCCTTGGCCATTAGCACCGGCGTCACACGCGCGGCTCCCCCCCGCCCTTTCTCTCAGCAGCACGCCTCCCCGTATCAATTACCCCGTCCTGACAGCTCGACATCCTTCTCCTTCCTACTTTTTTTTTTTTTTTTTTTATCTCTTGAAAAGCTCCGGGATTATTTTATCACGCCTGCGTATAATGCTTACTAAAAATATATACGCACACGGCGACCTTACCCGTATGCCTATATGTATACACCCCCGAGAAAAAATATCATTTCGTTCTCAAGAGCACTGGGGAGGAAAAAAAAAATACAAATGAACGAATATAATGTATGTATGTATAGGCGCCGAGTAAGGCACGCTAACGATGCGAGATATGCGGTACCTAGGGTCTACGAGGTCTCGGAGGGGGAGGCTCGATAAAAAGTGAAAGACTCCGCGAGGCCGAGAGTAACGGCGCCGTTTCAACTTTATGTACATATATAAGTACACCACGTAAATTGATTGGGAATTTTGGGACTTTGGAGCGCATGACGATTTAAAATCGGATGATCCGAGGGAGAAGATCGAGCTTTTTTATGACGTAATATACCAGCTCTTGGGCTTATTGGCTCATCGGCTTGTAAATAATCGAGTGTCGAGGTTTATTCGTTATGTTTTTCGCGGGTTTTCCCGATAATTTTCCGCTGGAATGGCCATGATTTCACGCGCCCCGATGCAATTTCCCAACCGAGTGGCCCATATAATATATATTCTTGCAACGAGTCGGCAGCAGCCGGACACGGCTCCCTTGTATACAATGTATAGGCGCGCCAAAAAAGAAACGCAACTCTCTCCGGAGAGAGAGAAAAGCCGTGTGCACAAAGTAAAGTCCGGCAAAGTCGGCCTTTTGTTCGCGGGCGGAGCCACACGCCATGCACTCGTGGAACGGGCGCGTATACCCGCAGCACGCGAGATAGATAGCACGATATAATATATATCCGGGGTTCCTGGACTCTCGTACACATGTATGGACACACAATGTACCTGTATACGTATATATATATTGTACAAAAGCGTGTAATTCAGGCGAGCAGCGGTGGAAAGTGAAAGGAAGCCCATACGTATAGGAGCTCGCGTGTGCTGTCGCCTATACTTATGTATGAAATTCAAGCAGCCCCCAAGAGAGAGAGAGAGGTAAGGTAGCAGCAAGGACGTCCAGTGTTATATATACCTACCTGGCCGCCCACTAGCCGGCCACCGCCTTTATTTGCGCCCTCCGATCATTTTTCTTTTTTTGTTTCATCGATGGAAAAAAAACGTTTTTTCCTTTTCGAACCCTCCCGAGGAGGATACGGAGGCACGTACCTATCATTCCTTCATTCGCGTTATCATGAGAGAGAAAAAAAGTGCCTATATTTACGGGGGGGGACATTTGATGGCACCTATATATACACGAGAAAATTTGTGTTTGGATACAGAGTGCATGTCGGAGCACCCTGAGCTAAAGCTGAATTTTAATTGCACGTGCGATCTGCCTCGAATTTAAGGCCCAATTACCACCTCTGGTCCCCGATCGGTTTACTTACAGCTGCGTATATATACTTTACCGAGAGTTTCTCCCCATTTTATTGCGTTCGCGGGCGCGTATCGGAGAGTACAACGACCGCACGCTCGTCCTCCGCTGCTCTTTACCTCCCCCGGTTTTTTCTAAGTTATGCCGAGCTCGTTGCGTCTTTCGACTTTTTTTTTTCCTTCTTCATCCTTTTTTACGGAAGAAAAAAAGACGAGGGTCGCAAGGATGACTGTCCTGTATTCCAGGGGCCTGCCAAATTAGACTGCACATATTACGCGCTCCAACTCTTTTTTTCTCACTGTTTACATTCAAACGAGCTTTTTCGTGCACAAAGTATACATTTTTTATGGCCCATGAGTTTTTGTAAAAAGCATCAAACCCCAAACTCGTAATTATCAGAAAAAGAAAAAAAAACTCCACTGTGATGTAATTTAGCCACTTGTTTCAAACATTTTACGCAAAAAAAAAATGCTAACCATTTATTTATTTATTTATCTCGAATCTTTTATAAACTACAAATAAACACAACAAATGTTTGCTACGAAATTGAGAGAAATCGTATAAAAGATTCAGTGAATTCCAAGTGCAAAAGTTTACTTGCAAACTTAATCACTAACTTGCGCATCGACAAAGATTAGTACCTACACCTGAGCATCCAAAGCGATGAAAAAGCTCGTACAAGCACGGTATACAATGTACTTATATATTATACTCTCACGCTCACGCGCTGCTGTTTCCAAAGTCACCTATAGTGAATCGCTATCTTAGCTCGCGATAAATGGGCATACTCTAAAAATCGACCAAATCGCGAGTAAGTATTCCCTTCCAGCACTCCATCCCCCTAATCTTTTCTAAACTTCACATTGATGTAGAACCGGCGCGTATAAGCTCAAATTTCTCAATTTCTTCGTACCAGCCTATACTTATAAGATCTAAGATTCCGCTCTCGAGATGCGCCTAGCTCTTCCCTGCAGCCTATATACGCATAGGAATGACAGATAGTCGTACATGTAAAACTCGCACCCAGAGCGCGTGCGTAAATCATATCCCCACGCAGTCCTCGCACGATATGCCATCTCGGCGTTGAGTTTCGTTTTATTGAAATAAGTACCCCGCGAGGATTATTTATTATCGCCGAGCAGCGCGATAAATCCGCGGTTTTTTCACGCGTCCCTCTCCCCCCGTGGGCCATCCGATAGAGTCATTAGCCCGTACAAAACCAACCATTCGTCATATACCCCCGTCGCCTTTATTGGCAGGGTCGCCCCTTGCGCGCAAAAAGGCGAATAAATACGCGCGCGAGCGAAGATCGGGAGATATAGGGAGAGAGAGAGAGAGGGAAAAAGAAGAAGAAGAAGAAAAAAACAATACAAAGATGCGAATCGAGGAAATCTCGGCGCGCGCGCGCGAGGAATGCAAAACGAGCGGGCCGATGCACCGAGAGAGAGAGAGAGAGAGAATTTCGCGTTTGCACCCAATCCCGCTTCTCTTGACCACCACCTCGTGTATACGTATATTTATGGGTGAGTGTATGTTTTTTATGTGCACAAGGATGCAGGGAGTTAAGGGAGAGAGGGACCGGCCTTTACTTGAGGTCATCATCTTCTCGTCGTTGTCGTTCCTTGCTGCTGTGGGCTCGTTCACCCCCACGCTAGTCACTCTAGCTTCGGTGTATATATAGGGTACATAACATACTGCGTGGGCGTTGACTCTTGGAGGAGACGGTTCTGCCGTATACCATGTAGTGCGCTCGAGGGGACCGGTCGTCCCGTGTCGTCGTCGACTCATTTTAGCTGCTGGCCTTTTCTTTCTTTCGTTTTTCTTTTTTTTTTTTTTTTTTCCTCCCTCGTTCTTTTTCCCCACGTGGTGGTGAGAAACCGATCGGAACTTTAATTCCTCCTCGATCCCCCGAGGCTATATATGTACATTTTTTTTATATCGTGTATAATAAGGAAGTTGTAACGAATGACGGGGGGTGATACGGGCCTGTTTTTCACATTATATTTTACAAGCGGGGGAGCACTCGAGGTCCAAGCGTATACAAGCGAATCGTAAAATTCAGCGTTTTATCTTTCTCGAAAAAAATAAAAATAAAAAAATTTAATTTAGGCATAAACACGCGCTTGTATACATTAAAAGGGCTTGCAGGCATCCATTATCATTCAACGCGACTCCCCTCGTCTCTCACGCGATTTGCAGTCGAATGATACTTGAAAGCTCAGAATTTACAAGTATTGCGTACACTCATGGCTTCGTTTATTGTTTGGCCGGTGATGGGATGAGCGCGCCAACAACGCAGGGCTTATTTTACGCTTCTTAACATTTATCGTAGCGTGTATACAATGCGACGGGGGGGGGGTGATGGAGGACTCGGGTGCGTTTGTGCCGAAAGGATATCCTCGTAAATCCCGCGGGTATTGCGCACCAGGACGGGATCACCATTATCATTACTCGGTGCGTCGTGCGTTGTTATTATTTTCACCATTTCATCCGCTGCGCGCGTGGAAACCCGAAGGCCGATTTATAATTGAGATCCGAGAGGGTGCGCGCATCGGTGTGTACGAGATTTATTTGGTTTCTTTTCCAGAGAGGATCTTTAAATTTCGCGTGTACATGCTTTTGCAATGACATTTTTTCTTGCCGATCGTACGCCGATCTCTGCCGATTTCTACATGGTGGCTCCCGCGGTTCAACGCATCGGGAATAATAAAAGAGGGAATCCCATGTCTCGTTTGGTGGATCGCAACAAAAATACTCTGATTTTACTGCAGCTGTTGTGCCACCCTGAAGTAACTCTCTGTCGGGCGTTAAACTCACTCGAGCGTGCGGTAAGGGATTTGCTAGTGGACGATGTATAAATGATGTTTTTGTACATTTTCAATGATGATCGCTGTTAAAAAGTATAATCACACGACGGTTTCGTGTTTTTAACATCAAAGAGAACGATGGATCGGATCAATGAACAACCGATCTCAACCGATCGTGCATTTTTTTCCAATTACACAATAAGAAAAGTTAAGCAAAAACTCTCCCAATGGGACACCGTTCGCAAAAGAAATCCTTCGTTTTCACTATCGGCTTAATTGCAACGTTGCAACAGCATCGGCAAAACGAAACCGATCTCTCCTTCTCTTTCGTATGCGTGTATATTATACTCGTACTCACAGGATGGGCCGAGCTTCGGTATACCTTTATACAGTTCTCGCTGTTGTCCGCATGAAATACTTGAGAAACGGCCTTGCAGCATCGTGTACAGGCTCCGTCCCTTTGTATTTACATACTTACACACGAAATCGGAAAAATTGCCACGGTGAAATAAGTAAGTAGATATATATTGTACGTGTGTGAGTGTAAATCGGTATGTTCGCACGCGAGGAAAAAAAGGCCCGAGCGGAAGTGAGATAGCCATCCGCTACGAACTTATAGCAGAGGTAACGTGTATATATAGGTGAGTATGAGCCCATATGTAATGTTTTACTTAATGGCTCTTCTCTTGTGCGTGTGTGTACACTTACATATACATTCGTCAAATGTATACTATTTAGGTAGGTACCTACACCATTTTTTGTACATGAAATTTTTGTACCTGTTGCAGTTGTTTTTCTTTCGTCATAATGCGGGAGAAAATTTATTTTCGACTCAGTAAATTGAATATCCTCCCTTGTTGAAATTTGTTAGACAAGTAGGTAAAAGTGTACCTACGTATACGTCCGACTTTCAACGTGCCCTTGTATTTATTAACCCTTTGCCAACAGAGCGAATATATATAATTGTTTATACACAGAGACCGCGAAAATTCCACTCCATATTGAAAAATGACAAGGCCGCACTCTAATATTTCTCTCTCTCTCTCTCTCTCTCTTTTATTTTCCATTTTGCGTGCATCTATGTATTCACTATACGTACATAATATATTATATGCTGTAAGTTCCCCTTTGGACTGGCCCCATAACTTTTACCCATCTCAGCGTATACACCCGCCTTTCCTTTTACTTATAAATATATACCTATACGGCCAACATCATGCGGAAAATACACGCAAGGTTGCGTAGGTATACATCATCAATTCCCGTAAAACGACAACAGCAACGACGACTTATCCGCCTCTTGGACACGGGATTTTCTCATATCATACGACGCTTAAAGCTCATACTTATCTATATCCATATGCATGTACGCGTTGCGCGTGCATTTTACATTATCCGTGTACTTGGCTGCAGACCATGGGCATTACGGCAAGATTTCTTCAAAAGAGCCGGCGCCATTGTGCCTTGAACTCGAAGGATTTTTTTAGTTAGAGATCGGATCCTAACGTATATATGAATCGTACCGTCGAAATGTGCAATATTGGAGGTCCATCCCCTTAAAAAAAAACAGATCCCTAAAGCGTATTATTTACCATTCGATCTAAAGATCGAAATGGGGTCGCAACAGTGTCGGTTCCGTAATCTATAGCTGAAACAGAGTCATGGTTCACGCTCTCTCAACATAAATACCTATACCTTGGATTGTATAGGTATTAATTTTTGACCTACATTTTCAACATATTCCGTCTTTACGGGTTACTTGGCCTTCGTTCTACTTTGAAAATTCTTGTTCGCGTGTGTATATTGTAGTCTTTGAGCCCCATTGGGACATTTACCCAAAAGGGTGCTCATGTATAAAAGTTCAAGATCTCGAATCGGTTACGCAACAAGTACAGTGGAAGTATTTCGTCATCATTTCGTTGTTGTTTTTTTTTTTTTCCCCCTCGCTCGAAAAATTCTTCCGCTGTATAAGTGTATCCGCCCGTGAGTCACCCAAACATCCTCGACCGGTACAATTTTCCGTTTCCATCCTCGCGATCCTGAGACGCGTACACACTCACGCATTTTTCCTCGAAAAGCGTCCAAAGGCCGCCAACATAGAAGAAATTCTCTCGCTGCTTCCCCTTTTGGCGCAACCTCCTGCTCGTACCGATCACCGCGGACGCAACATCCGCGAGTCTGTCTCATACGCGCGAAAATTCCAATGACAGTCCGAACCCTGGAAATACCATTGTGCACAGCGTGAGACTGCAACAACTCTCTCTTTCTCTCTCTCTCTCTATAATATATGGCACATGCGTGCAATCGCATTTTTCAAAGGCCGATCGGACGCGCGAGATAAATCGATCCGTTTTTTTTCGCCACCGCTCGTATTACGAGGTGTGTTGCGAGTGCTCGTGGTTTCTATTTTTCGCGGATCGTAGATCGGCTGATCGGTCGAAACTGTACAAGTATACATTTTATACCTATAGTCGTTGGCTTACTGTCATAGTTATGTAGTACAACGTGTCCTATACTCTGTATCCCGCGAGACATACCGATATTTATGACACAACGTACGTTTAATATTTATCATGCGGGCTTACACGTGGGTGTATCTATACACGTAACACTTTAAACTTTAGGGTCCTTTTGATTTTTATTTTTTGCTCCCCTTTGCCGATCCGGATAGAGGCTCGTTGTGTATCCTTGTAGGAATGACGCGCCGATTTCGATCGACGATCGGCCGATTTATTCGGTAGCTCGAACTATAGCTCGGCGTACGTAAGTATACACATACATATGTAACTCTGTTAAGTCATTTCATTGTCCCACGGGAAGAGAAAGTTTTAACGATCGGCCGGACCACGTCTGACGGTCCTCTTTCTCGGAATTTTATCCAAAATTTGTTTCGGCTCTCAAGTTCATATGGGCACAACTGATTAGTCGCGCTTTATTTTGGGTGTTCTAGGAAACGCTTATACCTCACAAATACTGGTATTATTTACCTATACCTAAGTATATATGAGTGCGATTCTTTCTCGTTGAGGCTGTGATGAAATATTTTAAAATAGGAGGCAGGCAATTCTATTTTTTTTTTTTTTTTTTTTTTCAAGAAAAAACTTCATACGTTTCAAGAAAATAGTTTGTACGCGCTAAAATAACGATCGTCTTGAAAAACGCGTTCAAAGCACGTATCGTGTATCCGCAACCCCTGTCTGCGATCTCAGAGAGTGCGATACACATATATAGGTATAGCCAAATATGCAATCTCGTCCAACCTCGTTTCACTTATCGTCCCTACATGTATACGTGATGTATAATCTACCTACTATATATTATATTGTACATTACATTGTAGAGATCGGCATTTTAAATATCTCCCCACCGGCCGCTACATGCAACGCTTTGGTATGCGTGTGTGCACATGATACAACATTATACGACTCCCCTCGCCAATCGAGACAAGAACATCGAAACCGCTGCCCACATGACTCATGAAAGAACGTAAGTATATAAGATATTGTGAGGTTAGTAATATACAATCGTTGGCTTTTTTTTTTTGAGAATGAAAATTCTTGCGAGTACCGTCCATCAACTTGAAGAATGTAGCTTTATCATCGAGTACAATGGTCCCACGAGTTTGCCGATGATAACGCGATTCAATGCGACTATAATATATATATATATGTACATCTGTATGCACAATAGACAAGAGAGCCAATCTGGAGAAATCCACTTCCTGAAATTCACCAGATGAATATGTTCTCGCGGGCAATAAGAAGCATACAAGCGGGCATTGCAAAACTAATTCTCGCATACTTACCCGCGTGTAGAAAAGAGAAAAGAAACTTTCACGTATATTGGAGCGACACGAAAATAAGTGTACAGTGGCGCGGCTTGGCGCTCGATCTCATTTCGCTGGCCCAAATTGCCGATCTCCTTGTTTATTCACACGCCGTAGGTGTACGTACAAGTTGAATGTGGACCAGATTTATTTTCCCGAGAGATCTGCTAATTTCGGGCGTTGTCATGTAATGTTTTTCTTTTTTTTTTTTTTTTTTTTTAAGGTGTATTTCGATTGTGACGAATTTTCACGTACTCATAATTGGATTTCTCAATCGCCGAAGAACCGAAACATACTTTGTGCTTTTGTTGAAAATTTTGGGTGATGCGATGACAATGCGTTTGATGTAAGCTGCAGGGAAATTTCTCCTCTCGCAAAACTAGAGCGATGAAATTAATTGATCGGAAAGTAGGCCTTTGCGTATATATGTACCTGATGTACGTCGGTTTGTTTCTTCACCGGCAAATTAATCAGCGTTTCTCCAAACGTAACACTTTGATTTTACAATGAACGTGTGCTCTTCGATACAGTGAATATATATACACCCTGTGGATTATCCATGGAGTGTAAATCGACGAAATGCCTTTAATCGCAATGTTGTCCAATTCTTTTTTAGCCCAAATTTCACAAAACAGCGATTGTTCATCGAACCACATCGGTAAGGAAAATAAAACGAGTGGCCTGAATCGGTGTCTCGGACAGCACAAAAAATTGCGCCCCAAAGGGTGCTTGTATGCACTTCGATGAAGCGCTAAAATTTCAAACGCATGTACTTATATCCTTTGCATCTGACGTACCATTGCGCAAAAACAGTGAACCCAACCAACAGTGCATGGAAGAAAAAAAAAAAAAACCTCCAATCGGCGAATAGCTTGGATTTTTCATTTTTATCGAAAATCTCGATCCTCTCGCACACGTATATAGGCATACACGGCAAAGAAATCAGCTGTGGGTGAATGGCAAGCATCTACCCACACACGCGAGAAAAAAGCGTTCGACTGTGGTGCAGGACCCGCCTGCACACGCGGGTGAATTACAACACGACGTGAATAAGTCTCGTTAGTTTGCTTCATTGCGCAACATTGTAATTTCTGCTCTCGATGTGTTTAAAATGTTTTCTCTACTCTCTCGAGGCCCCGTGTCTGCTGTTATACTTATAATACGCGTACAGAGCCCCAGATCAAGTATATACACACGCGTTATCCTTTCGTACAATGTCATGTGTGTGTGTGTGTGTTGCGCCGGACAATATACGTGCGCGAGTCTTGCGGAACTGTACAGAAAAGGGCGTGGTGACTCATATTATATGCGTGAGCGTGGACGGATTCTTTTTATTTTTCACCCATACAGCCTTTGTACATCTACAAGGTATGGGTATTTTCCTCCCGCGCGCAAGCTCGCGCACCTTTTTTCTATATATGCCTTTGCATTTTACTTTTGCTCATATGTGTGAATACATCGCACGGAATTTTTTGTTTGCAAGGCATTCCTTGGACAATTTTTTTTCCCTCTTTTTTTTTTAAGTAGCGTATTAATAGAAAGATGTATATTTTGAGGTGCGATCAAGTTTGACGACAAGGATGAGTTTTTTTTTTTTTTTTTTTTTTTTAAATAAATACCTACGAGCTGTTTACGGCAAACAGTTTTTTATGCCGCACCGGTGGATTATCAGACAGATTGTTTTTCAAACTTTTATTTTATTTTTTTTTTTTTAACAGTCTCGAGTTTTAGTTAAGGATGGAAAATTAATTTGTCCAAGGCCCACCGATGCGGATGACGATTTGCTGTCAGACATGTTTATCGAATGAATGAGGGAATTTCCTGGTTTGCAACGAAAGTCGCGTTTAGGGACGAAGTTGGGGAAATTTTCGTTTACATGGATCAAGAGGGCGTGACACAAGAGTTTCCCCACACGCTTTATCGCTGCATTCACAATTTTAACGATGTCTTCGACTAATACTTAAAATATCATTACAAAACGGCGGAGGAGGAAGAAAAAAAAAAAAAAAAAAACGCCTCGAACCGTAACAATAGACGTGATCTTTTAATCACATTTAATTAGCATAAATCACATCAGAGCCAAAGCCGATGCTCGTATATGTATACACACACTTATGTAATCGATCAAACGCTGCGAAATGATGCAAATGACAAAGAGAAAGGAGGAGGAGGAGAGACTGGATACTCCCCGAATATAGAGTAAAGCTATATTTAGGCACATCAATCGTATACTCTTGTACACGCTATATCGTATACATTTGTACGCAAACTCATGTAAATTCATACAAAGATATTTGTCAATATTATTTCGTGCATAATGCATGACTCTCCGCGTAATATAAATTAACAACCGAGCAAACACGGCGCATACGTATATTATATATATACCCTTCTCCCCGCGAGCCCAGTCGACCGCGCGTATATATAATGAATGATAATAATGATTTTACTCGCGTCGGTCAGGCAGCAAATTAAATAATTGTTCCGCGAAATTGTTGTTTCCAGCGCGCTACACATGACTCAAAGACTATTTTGCAACGAGAAACGCGAATAACATTTTATATGTATAAACCATTTTTTCTCTATCGTATCCTGGTCGTTCCGATAGTATATATTTATACATACCGATAATAACGCGTTTCGGCGTGTATGAGTCACCCGTGCGCGGTTGGCTCGTAAAGCAACTGCACGCGATAATGTATATAGAGGATGTATTTTTTATACGATAAGCGTTTGACTGTATTTTATTCCCAATAAACATTTCGTACGGAAAATCATAAATGTAAGATCTTGCGTCACGCGCGTCTACGGATATATCCCTTTTTTCAGCTTCTCTTTGCGTGTCAGACACAAAAAAAGAACAAGCACAAAACCTTGCGAGCCACATATTATATTCTCGCAAATTGGGTGCCAGGAAACAAAAAAAAAAAAAAACAAAAAAAAAATAAAGTAAGCTTTGATATATTTCAAGCTCTCGGTTCGCAAAACTGTCGCGACGGGCGTACGGTATAACCGTTCGAAAAGTGTCTCGGAACTCGAATTTCCAAATGCACGAGCATGGCTATACATGCACGCCAAACCTGTCCGGCTTATATACACAGCAACACCTATTAACGCGAAAAAAAAAAAAAAAAGCACAGCTCGGAGAACGTAACGCGCAAACAAGGGTTCCATTCGCGTGTACCTATACACATGAATAAAACATCCCTTCCTCCGGCATTCTGCGGTGCTTATACATGTACCCGTGTTTTCTATTGTAAAGCAATTGTACACATGCGGGGTGTACCGTGAAGCGGCGGCGCACTTCCAAGCGAGCCAAGAGGAGATGCTGCGCTTTTCGCCCGATCGCATTGTACGTGTAATATGCATGTACCACATGTGCCCATTGTGTGCACACTCCGTCTTAATGGGCGCGAAAAGTGTATAAATATATACGTAATAAATTTGTGCTTCTTTTTCTTTCATACAACGCGAAACTATGTGAAAATATATATATTTATATACGTGCCGTCTTTGTATGCTTGTGCCGATCATTTGAACAACTTCATAACTTATACACGCTTTTTTTCGTGTTATTGTGGTTGTTTCTTTTTCTTTCCTAAAAAAATCTCGAAACGCGATACATGCGCCTTTATTGTTAATTTACGATCCTCCGGCTGCTCCGTGTCGTTCGTTGGCTGTGACTTACGAAATTGCGTTATCACATCTACAGGTGTGTCCCCTTGGTGTAATATTTTACGGCGCCTATTCTGTTTTCCGTCTGCGTGTAAACGAGCTACAAGAGCCACGTCTTGTCGAGAGAGGGGATTATAAATGATCGGTACTTAAAATGGGCAAAAAAGTTATCGGCCCCTTCCCCGTGAAAGTAGATCAGATTTTTTTCAAGTGTTACGATAAACGACAGGAAATTGAAATCAAAATTCAAGAATGACGATTGTAATCGCGGCAAAGGCACAAACGTTACGACAATACGTGCGAATTACACGAATTAGGAATGGCCTCTCGCAACGATCAATGGAAGGAAGAGGAAAAAAAAGCATGTACGATCGCTTCGAATATACACATCAGCCGAGATTTCGGTGTACGTGTGTATCCGTCACAGCCAAGCGAGGTGGCTCATTATACATTGTATGCTAATTGGAAGGTGCGTTGCCCCTGAACTCGGGAGCCCGTGTAGCGCCAAAGCGCGAAACATTAATCACCCGTAAAAATGAAATACATCCATCCGATTTTTTTGCCGATTTCTACCGATCTCGAGCCGCCTTTTTACAACGCGCTTTATTCCTGTATGCACTTGGGGCATAAAGACGAAAATGCATGTATATACGTATTCCGTATCTCGAACTTTCCATCTGCATAACAGTATAAGTATCGAAATTACGTAAAGGAGATAGCGACGCTCGCTTTCCAAAGTATCGGTAGCCGATATCTCTCTGAAAAAGGCCCGCGTGTCTCTAACCCCTGCAGCTTACCTACACACACGCACGATTTGTCTCTCGTGCAGGCGTATTTTTCTTCTCACCGCGTGGGAGTTACACCGTATATGCATACGCATTGCCGCTATGTATAATATATATACTGACGAGCTGTTTGACCATTGTCTCGAGGCTTGAAATCGATGATTTAAATACCGAAGCAACGGCGACGTTTCGGGAGAGGATATCGAGGCGGGACCAGTGCGCGTTTGTTCATTGTGCCGAGTCGTCTAATCATCATCGAGAGAGTCTGATGGCTTTATTGTTTTCTACTCGCGGGCCATTGCGGAGATGAGGTCGGAAAAAAAAAAAATCAGCGTTGCGCAACTGCTACGCGTGCGGTTTAGAGAGAAATTTCCGATACGTATATATACCTACGAGGGATAATAATCGAAAAGAAAAAAAAACACACGCACGAACACGGCGCAGTCCTTGCGCAACGAAAATTGACGCTCTAATTTTGTTATGGTTTTCGCTCAAACAGCGATGGGTATACGTGATCTCGAGCGCTGATTTACAATCAATTGGAAATAAAAATAGAACTCCTCGCGCGTATACTATTATATCCCGCGTGCATCTCCGACAAGACGGATTATTACTGTAAACACATCGGGGGGCTGACTTTTGTTTGCTCGAACGTTGTTTTTCTAGCTTTGAAATCGGCATGAATTTTTCCA
Source organism: Copidosoma floridanum (assembly GCF_036245765.1). NCBI lineage: Eukaryota > Metazoa > Arthropoda > Insecta > Hymenoptera > Encyrtidae > Copidosoma > Copidosoma floridanum. Next base: position 6,845,078 of record NW_028321891.1, read on the forward strand.
AGTAAAAATAAAAAAAAAAAAGTCTAGCAAAGGACTATTGGAGTTTTTTATTCAAGGATTAACCGCGAGCGCCGAAGAAATCCTCTCCTTTCGCGCGATCAGAAAGCATGTAAAATTTCTCGTAAAAGTTGAACGGAAAAAATGCACGTGGTCACAGGTTCTCACACAGAGGATGTATATTGGGATTCTAAAAGGTCACCTGACTCTCGCGATATATTATATAGTCACTTTGGGGGAAAAATAACACAGGCCTTGTAGGTGCAATTATATTTTTATTTTTTTTACACGTTCAACGATTGTAATACGATAAAGGCTTTCAATAACATATTTTTAAGGAGATGACAATACCTTAACTATTTTTTTCCAACTTAATTAGTGTTAACGTCGAAATGTGCGTTTTCGCACTTTCAAAGGAAAGTTTTAAGCTGCAAAAAACTAATTGAGTTAGGAAAAAATAGTTAAGGTATTGTCATCTCCTCAAAAATATGTTATTGAAAGGCTTTTATCGTATTACAATCGTTGAACGTGTAAAAAAAATAAAAATATAATTGCACCTACAAGGCCTGTGTTATTTTTCCCCCAAGTGACTATGTATATCGCGAGAGTCACGTGACCTTTTGGAATCCCAATAGATACAAACAGTAGACCTCGGGCCAATACACACGATTGTACCGCCAGATTAATTTTTACAGTGTGTGGTTCTCCGAAGGAGAACATTATACTTACGCGGCGTGACTATCAGTAGATGCGGCCAAGTTTGGTCGGACACGCGTACACACACACCCCCGGTAGTATACTGCAGGTGTAACTCTATCCGTCAACCAACAGATTTCAGATTTCGCTAATGAAAATCGATCCCATCAGCTGGTGATCGATAAACCCATCAGTTATGAAGAAAAATGCGCGCGTAACGAGGCTGAACTTACTACACATCATCATCATCGTGATCTACTCGCAGCACGGTATAGGTATAAGGTATATGGCGCTCGAAAATTGCCGATTAATCAATCAATCGATCCGTGGAGAAAAAAAAAAAAAAAAAAAAAAAAACAATTCCATCGCTCTGTTTGCGGCGCAACTACATACAGGCATAAACGAGATGCTGCTGTTATTGTTATTCCGCTCGCGACAGCTCAGAGACACGCTCGCACAAGCACCGTCACGATCGTCATCATCAAGGAGGGAAGAAAAACGAGAGCGCCTTCCCACGACCGACTTACGGAAGTTGGGTGTCTCCCCCGGCACGAAAGGAGGAGGAAAAAAAAAAAAAAAAAAAAAGTAACGATCGGCAACACGCCGTGCTTTTCTAATCTTATATACCTTACGCCGTATACAGCGAGAAAAGGTGGGCTGCTCTCTCAACGTCATCGGTCGAAGGCCGCCCTTAATCATAAGAATTTTTACGGCAGTGCCGCGGATGCAACATGGTATACCTAACGTGTGTACGTATAGCAGCGGGACACGCGGACTCTTGCGCAAAAATATACCGTATGTGTATATATGTATAAACATTGTAGCGTTTGCGGATGACGTGTTGCGTCGTTACGGTAATACAGGTACGCCCGTCGCTCGGCTATACATACTATACAGTGTTCCGTGGTAAGGAGAACGACGCCGATGACGATATCTTTATATAAAATACATACACGTGCATTTAGGACAGGACGTACATACACACATATATACGTATAAATGTATCCTTTTTGGCGTGACGAATACACAAATCATTCATGCAACGCGCGAAACGTCCTCCCTTTGATATTGTACATGTACGTGTGTACAATGCTCATCCGCGTGGAAGCAATTTTTTTTTTTTTATATATAAACGTAAATAAATAATCTTTTTTTTTTTATTTTCATCCATGATCGCGTACCTACTTGTTGTACACGGAGAGGTACGCAAAGTAAAGAACCATTTCCGAACACGAAAAAAAAAAACAAAAAAAAATCGGAGATGCGATCGTTGGACAGAAGCGGATGCACGTAAGTTCCGGACAGACTCTCTTTAGCGCAAAATATAATCATACAGCAAAAGCTTTAACCGCTCGATACGTGGCTTGGACTGGGCAAAAGAGCGTCAAATTCCTTGGCAACGGATACACACGAAAAACAAAAGGAGCTCGTTGATAAAAAGCTCGGTCCATTCGGCGCGCGAACTTTCGTCGAGAGTTCGTCGCGCCGGCGACCTTGCGCTCTCGCGTACACGCGCGTGTGGGAACAACCGGTTTCTCCTATTTTCACATACCTTAAGTGTATAATCCCATTAGAATCTATACTGTATATCCTCCGTCGCTTGTTTCCTCCCGCCCTATCGGCATCCGAGTTTTGTCGTGCATCGGTATGAAATACACGTACAAGGTATAGGTATAATCTTTGCTCCGCGAACGCGCGACGATTTTTCACAAGACTCCCGCGCGATCTAATTATAAATCCCGGGAAAGGAAAAATTGCTCCTCGCGGTGTCACAATTGATTGGTGTCTTGTATATATACACACACTGTAAACTCCCACGTGATAGTTTTTTTTTTTTTTCATTTTTCTCTTACACAAAGAGTATACAAGTATAGACGAAAAATCGATACCATGTAGGTATATGTCTACTAACTATATTTCTCGTTTCTTCTGTTGTATATTTGGCTTGGAAAACACATGAAAAGCTACAGTCGGTATGTATACAGACATAGAGCAGTAGTGTGTTGTATACATACTTATTTTACAGTCGGCTGGCGTAAGGATCGAGTTTTGCGAGTTTCGCGCTTTCACTTCGTGACGACCGTTCGTACAGTCTTATTACTACACTCAAGGGGAGGGGGGGTAATAGCAATGGCATATAGTCTACTCTGCATCAGTAGGTAATATAAATACATACCTATATGTTATAATAGTAAGTAGTTTTGGTAGACTGCGCTACCCCGAAGATTGGCATACTTATCATACGTATAAAATATACATTTTCTACCGAAATCGGCAGCCGTAGATCGGTATATTTATTTTTTATTTTTTTAACTCAAAGATACGACGATCGACGGATAGGATGCGTATTTATATACATACACCCGTTTTTGCGTCTAATCGCGCAGTTAATCGAAAGACCGGTCGATCGATTAACGAGTGACGACGCGCCACAAGAACGGGTAGCAAAGAAATTATTACACCTTCGACAAAACAGCTCGAATGACGCGTGGATCTTGTACACGTTACTTTCTTCCTCGATCCATTTACCTACATTTGAGCGCACTAATATTTTCCTCTTTTTGGTTTCACCGTTTCGAAAATAAGGAAAAACAAAAAAGAAAAAAAATCCCGATGGTCATGTGTGACGATCCAACAGATTCTCTCTTTTCCATACCCGGGATTTTCTCTCAACGCCCAATAGAAATTCAAATCGCGGAGCACTATGTTAACACTCCCATCCCGGGGCTAGCGCATACATAGTAATCTCACGAGGAAAACTCGGTGGCTGTATTATTACAACCTTGGACGAACCTGCTTCCAAAAAAATGCCGAATAAATCGTTCCTCTCTAAACCACCTATAGATTACATGTATATATATACGTGCTCGCGAGAATGTTTCGATAGAGCGTACTTACCATACAAGTGCCTGACTACTTGTATATACGCTCAGCTCAGGGGACGCACGGGCTAACGGTATAATGTATATACCCGATTGTCCGAGCGCTACGGCCTCCTTGTGGCGTTAATTCGCTCTCGCGACGGAAACGCCGCCGATTCTCGTTCCGTATGGCCGATTTTATCCTCGATTTTCGTTGCTTGTGCCTGTACACGTTGATGTATAGCGGCGATTCGGGGAAAAAAAGGAAAGAAATACGGCGCTTCTTCGAAATCGCGTCAACCCAGTGCTAAGATGTGAGGAGCTTTTACTTTGTTTGCTTCCGGTGTGAAAAATCTCGATTATTTCATTGTCAAAGCGCCGAAACGGATTTTTCCGAGATACGGGTACGGCGTCGCTTCCCCCTCCCCCGCGAGGTACACACAGATAACGATATGCACTGCACGAGAGCGTTTTTCACACTTTCTTTTTCCCTGTCGGCGCTCTCCTTTGCTTTCACTCCGTTTTGAATCCAAAGCTGATTTTTTTTTTTTTTTCTTTTCTTTCCTCCACCTCCTCCTTCCTTGGCTGTAAACGACGCTCCAACTATTACCAAATGCACCTACCGCTATACAACAGCCTATAGAGTGTCCAAGTGCCAAAGTTTTTCGAAATGCGTCTGAGATTTACTTGCAAAAGCCATACATAATTATCATTATTATTATTATATTATGCTCTTTTTTTTTTTTTTTTTTTTTTTCTTCCCCTTCACTATACTTACAAAAGTGAATATATAATTATATACGTGGAGAATACAGGGTAAGAAACAACTGTGTGAAAATCCCGAGTTTATAGTCGCCCGACAACAACCTCTCCTCGCGTTATTGTATACTTGTATGCCTATACGTACAATGCTACACTTTCGCTTGTCGGCACATAATACACCACCACCACCCTGTCGCTCTTGTTACACATTTTTTTTTCTTTCCCAACTATTCGCTCTCCTCTACGCGCAATATTATATGTACAACAGGTATCCTCGTGCACGCACTTTTATTTTCACTCTCGATTGATTTCCCTGATTTTTGGTGTTTAGTTTTTCGAGGTGTCGCACGCGTTTTCTAATCGAGTGCCGATCTCTTCGCGCACGTACACGCGGAAAGCCCGCGAGTCGTTGCGCAAGATTATTGTCATACATATATACACACGCGCTTCCAAGGACCGTCCGATCGCTCCTACATCGCCTCTCTTTCTCTTTCAAAATACTCGAGTGCCAACAAACCGGAGCTTCCCGGATCCCCATCGACGTCGTCGTCTTCGTTATTACCGATTTTTCTCTCTCCCCAGCTCCCCCACGAGGCGAAAAGACACATTTCATACATTTTTTGCATCGCGTACAACAAGCACTTTGCTCCTTTATCCGCGGTTTTTGGGAGAAAAGCCATCCTTTGCGATGCGATTAATCGGACGCAATACGAGGTAGGTAATGGATTCGCACGTATGTGCAGTATGCACTCATTGGCAAAACTCACCAGCTGGTCTGTCTTATCCTTCGCTGCCTTTCTCCCTGCACGGAGCAGCCGAGGGGGGCCCCCAGCTAGAGCGGACAGAGTGTCAGCGAACCGATCTGCTCCTCGGCAGCCTCGTCCTCGGCAGCATCGCTCCCGATCTTCTTCCTCTTCTATTTTTTTTTCCCCTTCTAATTGCTCGTGGACGATAAAAAAACCGAACAAGGGGGCAAATCGTTTTCTAAGGGTATGACAAGTGTGGGTGGTTGAAAGAGAAGAACATTCGTGTACAATGGTATATGATAAAAACGGAGCCGCCGCGGGGCCCGAGGGAATCGAGCGAGCGATCGGCCGCCGCGGTTTCGCGCAGGTGAAAGCAGGCCCGAGGTATAGAGGCGAACGACGGCGACTGGCGAGCGCGACGCGCCGAGAGACAGCAGCTACTCCGTGCACTTTGCCTTTTTCTTTCTTCCTTTTTTTTTTTTTTTTTTTTTTTTTTTCCTTCTCTTCTTTCGCCTTTTGCTTTTCTCCTTCTGCAGCCTCTCCGGTGTGTGTGAGCGCGAGAGCGTGTGTATCTCCTATCCTTATCCGGATAGCTGGTCGGGCCGTAACAGAGAGAGAGAGAGGTGGCGTACATGAGGCCCCTTCCTTGGCTCCCCTGGAGGTGCGCGTGTGGGTAATTTTATACGTCGGACCTCGGCTCACGGTTTGACTTTCACCGCGAATACGCTGCCTCGGTGAACGGATCGTGCAGGTCCTTGCGCGCGCGTGTGTGTGTGTGAGCGCGCGAGAGGTGATTGTGCGAGAGGAGAGGTGGTTGGGCCCGTAGTGCGCTCTAGCTCGGCTGCGGGACCAGGCGATCGCGACGGCTCGGCTTTTGGTGGCTTAAACAGCCGATCGGGAGGGTTTTGGATCCATGATCGGTATCTGTCCTTACCGATCTTTCTATATGCATGTACTTAATATCGCTATGGCTACGAATCCATAAGGTCTGCAGGATTTTTTGGTTTATTAACTTTGCCGATTTTTCAATTAGAGAAGGAGAAAGAAAAAGGGCGCGTGTTTCAGATTCAATTTCTTAAAAGTCGAATACGCATCGATAGATCGTTCACCTCCCCGTGTATCCGGATATGCAATTTATGCTAACGCGCTTCTCTGAAAGCGACAACTTTTGGGTTCTGTATATAATATCTATGCATACGTGCGGAGGCACCACTTGCATTCGTGATAAGAGAACCTTGTGTAGAGAGAAAATTGTCCCAAAGAAATGGAAAATCGCCGATTGAACAAATACTGTTTTATTGTTTCTTGTCAATATCCTTTTTTTTTTGTTTTTGTTTATTTAACTAAACATATACAATAATGCACAGTCACTTCATACTTTTAATAAGTCTATATTACATATCTTTCGTTTCTTATATTGTATATAAGGTTGCCGATTCTTTGTCCTAAAATGAGTGACCTCTTTAGTATCGAGTACTAAGTATATAGTTTAAGGATTTATCATACCGTTAACGATGCTATGCTTTTTTTTTTTTTTTTTAAATTGGCATTTAAGAAATACTTCGCAAAGTGTACACGAGCTTCTAATTTTTTTCATTTTCCATGTCACACATGAGAATGAGTATTGTTGAATAATCATTATTTTCAAAGTTCATGATGATTTTACACGTGTGTGTTATATTTACAATTAGGGAGAAATAATTTTCATTATTTCACAAATTGTTTACAAGACTTATTGGACATTTTCCGTCTGTTACCTTGTAATTCAGCTCAAATTGTCTCATTTACATTCAAGTAATACTTGTACATCCTTATAGTATTTATTTATTAAGTTGCGAAATACGATACGAATTAATGTTTTGAATCGTTTGGCAAAAATTACCAGAAAATCAAAAAAATTAAATTATCAATTTAACGTTTTAAAAAATGAATACTATAATAAAAGTAGTTATCGTTGATCATGATGTTCTACCTCAAGAGAAAAAAAAAAAAACGAGATCCACGCGGTTTGTATCACAATAGTTAGATGTCATGAAATAAAAAAAAATAAGCTGCCGTAATAACGTGCTATTTCACCGAGGTAAAAAATAATACTTGAAAAAAAAAAACAATGAATAAAAAATCATTGCATTAAAAAAAATTGATCATTTTATACTATACAGGGAACGATTTGTTCGATTTAATTATTGAGTTAAGTACTAAAATTTCTCTTATCTTTGCCGACTTGAGAGAAAAAACGTGAACGTTTTCACTAATGTGAAAAAGTTGAAGGCGTTGATGATTCGTCTGTAAAAAAACTTATATACACAAATGTTGAGAAAGAGTTTTTGCCCAAGACAAAGTTCAAAATTTCACTTTAGGCATTGGTTCGATGTATCCGAAGTGCTATACAGTCCAAATTTTACCGACACTTTGATTTATCAGCACATGTGTATCGTTATTCTGACAACTTTGCTCATTGATTATCAGTTCCACTTTGGTCGTCAATTAAAACATTTCTTGTTTCACAACGTGCGGCGATTACACGTGATTCCTCATCCTTCACTGGCTACTCCTTCATTCAAATCAACGATTCATCAAAATGTTCAGATCAACGACAAGCAATCACGCCAGTGTATTTATAAATCAAAGGGCCGGTAAAGTCGGACTTTGGCGCTCACTTAGCTCTGCTATTGCCGCTCCTTCGTCAAATCGAGCGACTCTCCGGAGTCAATTGTCTGGTGATGTTTGCTCTTTGTCGACATATTCAACGAAGTGCCATAATCAGTCTTTGAGCTGGACATTGACAGATCCTCCGAGGTATCCATCGCCTCCGCCACAGATAGCGAAATTTTGCATTTCTTTTCCGGCACGGAGTAATCTTCGGAGGAAATACTGATGGTTGACGAGTTCCTCGACTCCTTTATCGGAGCTGGTGAGGAAGCGTTTGGCGGCTTGAACGCTATTATTTCCGGATAGTCATTAGACGCGGATCTTCGGTCGTTTCTTTCCGGCGGTGGCGGGGGTGGAGGCAAGGGTGGCTCTGACATGCCTTTGCTGCCACCGAGCAGTGGACTGCCGCCAAACAAGTTTGCGATGTTGCGCATGTATGCGGACGAGGTCGCGGCTGCAGCGGCTTTAGTGAAGTCGTTCAGCGAAAAATCGGTGAGCTTGGCGAATTCGGCTGGAGAGAAGTTCGCTAGTTTGGCGAGGTCTGGGAACTTCATTGGCTGCGCTAGATCGGCGAGCGTGTAGTCGTTTCGACCCTTACCCATTGATTCGACTTTTGTAAAGTCCGTATGACTGTAGTCGTAATCGTTCTTCGAGTTCTTGAGCGACACGGTCAGTTCGCCAGTACGGAAGGTTGGGATGCTCTCCGGTGTGCTGATTAGGTGAGGCGAAGTTTTCGCCGAAGAATTCGTTTCCTTAACGTGGTTGTTCTCGGAAGCATTCTCGGCTTGCTGCTGCAGAGCGTAAGCCTTTTGAACGGCCGATATGGAGTTTTCCGGCTTGAAGTTGACTGGCGTAAGGAAGACGTTAGTTGCTGGAGCTGCGCTGATGGTTTGCGAGACAGGATCGTTGATCAATGGGAACTTCATGTTCGTGAACGTAGATTCCGTACCATCATTGAAGCCCGGCGCAACCATTTCTTTGATTAGTTCCCAGTACGAGTCGTTTGTTCGGTTGTTTCGGCCTGGAAGCTTGGCTGCTAGCGAATTCTGAAAATTATAGCACGTTTAAAATAAAGTATTTTAGAGCCCACTGTGACATTTCTTACCTTTAATCTCTCCAAGTAAGTAACGTTTTCATTGAATTTCGAGGTAAAATCAATTCCGCCGTCCAACTTGTAGTATTCAATGCACTTTTTCTAAAAACAGAGTCATTTTTGTAGGTAATTTTTGGAAATACGTTTTAATTATTCTTTCAAGTCACTGACTTACGATTTCTTCAAGAACATCTTGTGAAATAAATTGTTCTTGCGTTAAAGTATAACTAAGAAGCATTGGCCTAGGGTATTCGTGAGGCCTATTCTCTGGTGGTGGCATAGACCAAAATACATTAAAATTTGACTCGTAACAGTGGACATCTGTATTGTAAGGGGCTGAAAAAAAAAATTTATTTTTTTATTTTTAAAATGTCTAAATTTTTACTGATATTTCTACAAAATTTTTACGTACAACATATGAGACCAACACAGGGAGTATAGCCATTATCGCTAGCTCCCTTCATTTTAATTTGATAATCAAGCTGAGCATCTACGTCCCTCAAGGATGGAGATGCATGTGAACGTGGATGAGAGTGATACCATCCAACTAGAGTCATTTTTTTCCACTCCATAGCTTTCGATATTTCTGTTTCAACTGCTGCAGCTGCTGACTTGTCCTTACCGGCATAGCGACAGGGATAAGCACCAAGTATACTCAAATCTGTATTTACATGTGTTAGTTTGTAGGCAAAGACGATTTTTTCTATAAAATCAAAAAGTAAAAATCATACTGTGCGTATTAATGTCCCAATATCCACCCAAGTACCCACAAACTTCTTTATCCATAAGATGACAGTGGAGATCAACGAGGAGAGCGGCAGTTGCAGAAATAGTGACAAGAAAAGGCTGGATTTTGCCTAAATTACTGAAAGACGTCAATTCTACCATGGTGCTCATGTCCCTGAAAAAACAAAATCCCTGTAAAATTGCAATGATAAGAAAAAAACATCTTTTTAACGTACATAGCAGGACTTCTAATGCCCAGGTTGGTATGTTTAACGGGCACCCTAACTATTGGCAAAGGAGCCTGTGGCGTGGGTTCCTTTTTAGCCTCCTGATTCTCCTCGGCTGGAGCAGTTTCGCTGCTCACCTCCATCACCTCTTTTTCCATAATTGTCAATTACTCGCGTTAGTCAGCAAAAAAACGTAGCTCTCGCATCGGTTAGCGCCGTAGCACTGCACAATCAACTCGATAATGTTTACTTAAAAATATCACTCAACGTACATGTCACTCTAAAGTAACCTCACGAATTATGTTACTTTTTCATTGAAATCGGAGTTTTTTTTTTATAAAAGCGTACCGATCGACGTTGAGGTATATCTCGTGGAGAAACGAACATTAGAAAATCTATTTGTTTATTCCAATGAGTGAATTAATGACAGACGACGACGACGCTTACTGCTTTGTTAGAAAGCCAAAGCCTGTACCGCAGCGTTACGCTGGCCTGTATACACTACTAACTATAGGTAATATTACTATATATACATGCTGTACTATAATTCCTATTTAATCGGCCGACTGACCGGTCAGTCGGTATCGGTACTATCTATCATTACCGACTCAGTATTTTATAGTCAGCGCCATCTACTGGGTATTCATTTTCCCCCGACCCCGACTTATTCTGAGTTATTCCCCCACCCACACAACTCTTTTACTAGCGCTAGTGATGTAGTGATAGTACTGCAAAAATTCCCTAGCCTGCTAGTGGCACTGTATATTCTATACGTATCTCAATGACCTTCTTTAGGACGTACAAAGAAAGGGTGTATAAAAACGAAGATTGAAGTTGATTTCAACAATATATTTTTTCAATTATATACAAAATCAATTTATCATTTACAGGCAGCATATAATACAAACTTAAAAAACTTGTGTGCTTTACGCGCAATGTTTTTTTTCTTTTCATAAACGTTTGTTGAATATGTTTAGTACTTTGAAATATTTTTTACAGTTAATTTACGTACTGAGATGCTTGTCTGACATTCAAAACTAATTGATCATTTAAATTATTTCGCGACTGGGTGCACTCAAACTTGACATTATGCGGCTTTTTTTAAAAATGTGTATACATACATTTGCGTAACTAGGAGCCTAAATTAGAAAGGTTAATGTTCTTCGTTTGCGTTAACATTATACTTACGACAATAGTTCAATAACTGGTGCTCGCTAATTCTACGACCCAAATTTTTTTCTAATTTGGTTTAGCACAGCTTTACTTGTTTTGTTACAATGTGATTGACTTTTTTTTTTACTGAACACAGATTCACATTAGCTAGTGGTATACATGCATATTTTAATTCTCTCATTCTTTTAAGCAAGATTTTGGCATTACGATTATTACATAATTACAATAGTTTAATCACACAAGATTGAAGCTGTTTTATAAACAAAGATCCTTTGGTGAAATTTTCAAGACACAGATGTTTTGACATCAGGAATGATTTTACAAACACAAATAACGAAAGTATTGATCGAAAGAATTTATAAAATTCATCTAAAAATCAACAATTCGAATGGAAATAATAACAGTAAAAAAATAATAACATATAAAATTAAATAAAGACCTTTATAAAAATATATGTATATGCTTAAATAATAGTTTGTTATTCCAGTAAAATCTAATGACAGTCTAAAATTTCACCACGAGAACACATGTGCATTCTTCTTATGTCTGTACACTGGTTAGATGTTAAATTAGCCGTTTCTTGAGTCATCAATTCATTAAATTCCTCAAACCTTGTTAATAAACTCTAACAAGACAACTATGAGCAGAACACGTACCAAGAAGTTAAACATTTTTTTCTAAAAAAAAAAAATTGACAGTGGTATGTAATTGAAAATGTTTTAAGGAGTATGTCACCATATGTCATCACAGTAAATAAATTTGATAAAAAGACAAAGTAAAGTATTTAAACGAGATTTGAGAAGGTTGAAATAAAATTCTTTTTTCACAAGATAATAAGAATCAACAAACTGGACAAAATTTTAAAATCAATACTAAATTACAGTCAAAGACAAATGCACTTTTTTTAAGAGTTCATCGACGTAAACGATGGCTATACGTCTTTAGCGTCTTCAAAAAGTTTGTGTTATCGCGGATACACGCACGTGCACGCGCACGACCAAAACTGTGCACAGCAGTCCAACCAGCAAATATTAAATGATGCTCATCGATCGTCTGTAACGCTTCCTCGTGTTGGTTGAGTTATTGGGCTGCAGAGGAGCCGATATCGGTGCGGGCGGTGTCACAGGTGTAACTGGGGTCACAGGCGTCGTGAGAGGTGTCGTTGCTGCCGTGGTCGTGATTATTTCAGCCGAGCAGGAGCCACCAGCTGAACTGGGGGGCCTGAGCTACCAAAGATAATTTTCTGTCTGAGGCGCTCGCATCACGCCAACGCCACCGCCAAGACGTCTGTAGTTCATGCAGCCGCACAATCGCCACTGATTCTGTTCTGGATCGTAAACCTCGATCGTCTTTAAGTAGGCTGTGCCATCGAAACCACCCACTGCGTATAGCTGACCATTCACGACTGCCAGACCAACCTGCGAGACAGAGCAATTAATTTTTAATTTTATTTTTAATTACAACTAAGAAAAAGCATATACACATATTCGCGAAAAATTATAAAGTACTTACTCCGCTCCTCCTAGAGGTCATAGCGACAATCGGGCTCCAGGAGTTTGTATGTGGATTGTAACGCTCTGCACTAGATAATTCCATGCAGTCATCTCTGCCGCCCACTGCGTAGATTAAGTTATTAAAGACAGCGCAGCCCAGGTGCTTTCGTCTCGTTGACATCGGCGAAACCTGGGACCACTTATTCTGCCGCGGGTCGTATCGCTCGACCGTGTTGAGTGGTGATTGGCCATCAGATCCACCAATGGCGTAAAGGAAACCACCGAGTACGGCTACGGCAACGCCTAGACGTCTCGTCGTCATGGGCGACACTTTGGACCATTTGTTTTCTTTTGGATCGTATCTGCAAAAAAACATTGATAGATTTCAATTTTTCGGACATAAAGTAAACAGGGATTATTTGTTGCACAAAAATTCTTCATCTACCTCTCGACATGGTTCAGGCATTGAACACCGTCCTGTCCACCCACGGCGTACAAAAAACCATCAAGTACAGCAACACCAACGCTCGTCCGGCAGGAAGTCGTTGGTGCTACGTCGCAAGACCATTGATTCGTCTGTGGGTCGTACCTCTCGATGCTATTCAAATAACTTTGGCCATCATGCCCACCAACAGCGTAAAGCAGGTCGTTTAGAACTGCTACTCCAACCCCACACCTGCGTTTACTCATCGGTGCGACCATTTTCCAGTCTGACGTATTGGGATCGAATCGTTCGACGCTTGCGATTGCGTCACCCGAGCACCAGCCACCCACCGCAAATAATACCTGAAATTCATCAAGTACCATTGCAGATGATGTTATGAGATAATGAAATCATGAAAAGTAATGATAGTTTTTAACAGTGCAAAGGAAAAAATTGCAAGCACGTACCTCCCCCCGGCGAGTGGGCTTCCGAGGCCGCGTCCTTGGGCCCTGCATGAGCGGCCGTTCCTGAGGCAGTAGCAGGTAGTTCTTAGCCTCGTCAACGAGATCCCGACACGCGTCGTCCGAGCGCACCAGTAGATCCGAGCCTACCGTGCCCACGAGAAATTTTGGACTCAGCAAAGGCAGACGCACGTGTTGGAGAACCTGAGCCAAGTGCTGTCGGCGCTCCGAGACATTGTACTTGACCCAGTTCATCACGGCGTTGAAAACCTGCTCCTCGGTGCGGACATTCAGCTCGTCCGACGATATTATGTCGACGAGCTGGCTGACAGGTAGAAGCAAGAACTCCTCGCTCTCCATGACCTCCTGGAAGTTGTGCTGCGTGAACTTGTCGGCGATGCGTAAAAGCTCCCGGCAGGCGTGCGTGTCGGCGAACGCGCGGATGCCCAGGCAGTTGGACGGGTCGAGCTGCCGCTTGAGGAACTCGCAGCACATGTCCTGGATCTCGGCGAGCTGTAGCAGACAGGCAGCGGGCAAGAGTGTTTGGACGTTTGCCTCCTCGATGTCGATGCGGGCCGTGTAGCAAAAGTCGATCAACAGCTCCATAGCGATCTCGTCGATATCACGAATGGTCACCTCGGTCTGGCGTGACTCAGCCAGCTCGCCCGTGAACATGGCTCTGCAAAAACACGAGTAGTTAAAGAACGTTGTATCTCGTCGATTTTATTCATGCGCCACTTTTGCGCACTCACGTTTTTTCTTTTATTACAATAATTGCAGAGAAATTTTAATACGTAATCAGAAGGTACAAAAACAATTGACACTCTATATTCAAGTTAGTGTGGTGGCCATTATTTTTACAATTGAGCGTGCTTACCGATCCGAAATTTTGATTGTAATTTTGTTAGGTGTACCATAAAACTGCTTGAAATACCAACCTGAAGTACGGACTGCACGCGGAGAGTATGACCCGGTGACAAAAGATCTTTCTGTTGCCGACGTTGAGGACGACATCGCAGAGCTCGCGGTGTCGTCGGAGAGCCGCGAGCTCGCCCAGAAGGCCGCGTGGATGCTTCTCCGAGGTGTGACTGAGCCTTGCCGGCGAGGGAGCGCGATCAACAACCATCTCGCCCATCCTCTGCTGCGACGAGGTGGCAGACTGGTGATGGGCCGCGCTCCCCGGCCCCAGTGCTCCACGAGCCCCCCCGGCGGCGGCTACCTGGAGGCGCAGCGGGGGCGACGCCCAACCCCACACTGAGTCTATCTGTTGAATAATACAAGATCTTTTCATACGTTTTACACATTCTTTATTTTCAGTTTTAGCTTTATTGTATCCTATGATCATCAGTTTATTTCAAAGATTTTGATGTTCAAGTGCCATGTAGTTTAACACTTGGTATAGCTTTAACTAATAAAATCTAATCTTGAAGAGAACGCAATTGTACTTGTTTGACGTGTTGTTATCAGAGTTTAGTGAACCCATTATATCAGCTGAACTGTGATAGCATTGATTGTGACAGTTTGCAAAATAAGTTATTAAGTTTACTATTTATATTTGTATTTATGATTTATTATAATGAACGCACTTAATTTTTATATTTTCAATATTAATTAAATTATTTCAAAAGAGTGATTTTGAAAGAGATCTTCCATTTAAAAATAGAAGTATATTCTAATTTATGCATCACAGTTGGATTATTCTACACTGACGACCTACTTTGCAAAAATTTTGGCAAGATCATTCACAGTAATACTGCATGAAAACTTGGACTTTAAAAATCAAATACCACATCTTTGTACTCTAAAACAAAACAAAAAAGTTTTAACTATTGAAAAACATGTTCTGAAGCAACTAATGGAGCACAAAAAAAAAAAAAAAAAAAAAAAAAGTGCAATAAAACATAAACAAGTAAGAATGTAATCACTCCTAAAGTGTAAATAAGAAAGAAGAAAGTGCTGCCCTAAAGTACTGACAAGAGAGACAGATAATAAATGTATGAAAAAAGTGGCTATAAAACAGCATTGATAAATATTTCCAAGAGCTGCTTACTCATCTAAAAGATAAATATTAGGCCCAAGGTGAATGCAAAGAGGCTTAAAACTGCACACGCGAAATCCATCGCTGAAGCTGTACCTATATATGTATACAATATACATGTAGGCTCTCTTGGCATTAAAAACAACGTTTTTGGGTCAAACAAAAATTTTGCAATGCACGCGTAATCGAGGAGATTTTGTATGTATACATGATAGGTACTCATTGCATAACGCGGGTACCCCAAGTATTCATGACACTGACCTTTGACACTTTTCTAAACGAGCGTGCGAGAAACGAGGGTAGTCCACGTAGGAGATGTCGACTACCGTGGCTACTGCTGCTGTTCTCGTGCTGCTGCAGGCTTTCCTCGTATTCCTCACCGGGAGCCTCAATCACCACCTCTTGCTCCGAAGCATAATAATTTTCTCGACGACGACGACAGCGGCGACGGGAACGGTGGAGTGGTGGACGGCATCCATAAGAGTCCTCCTCGAGTATCGTACACCTTTACTTTGTTTTCAGGTTGTGCAGCTATAGTTGACTTTTTTGTTTATCAATATTACGACCACTTGTGTAAAAATACGGCTCTTTTCATTGACTCGACAAACATTGGGTCGGGGGTTTGTGCGATCGTTGAAGATATGTCTATATAAATATACGCAATACACCACGAATCACAAACAGCGAGGGTCACCTCAAATCATATCTGGAGCACAGTTATCAAGTACACTTTTGCCACGTGGAAATCACTGGCATCATTGTATCTACTCTTCGTATGATCAGCAACAACCAGAGTATTTGTTACCGTGGCTTAATTAGCCTAGATGAAGAAGATCGAAGCGTCCATCGTGTAATTGTTTCTTAGTTTTCGTGTGCCACTGCTTCCGCTAAAAATAGGTTTTTTTGCGTTCTACGACTACTAACACTGCAATTGTTTATGTTTCCGAAAATGAGTTAATTTGAGACATTGTCTATCTATTTGAAAAGCTCTAATTTTTACACATGCACTGATGGTTTGTTGTAAAAGGGGAGCTCATAAATTTTAGACAGTTCAATGTTGCTTTAGTGCTTACTGCAGCATCGCAGCATGCTGTGTTAAAGCCAACTGAAGTGCACTGATAATGCGCGTATGTAAATATATCGATTGTTCATCGATCATCGACCGTGAGAAGAAAAAAGGCGCCTGGATTCAAAATTATCAAATCACATGGATTTTCTTACAGCACATTTGTGCCTTTTACAAAATCTGTATGTTATATACATTAAATATTTGAATATTTTCTTGATGTTATGCTTAATGTCAAACAAAAAAAAGTGTTTTTGACGGAAAATCAAATCAAAACAACTTGTATAAATTAAATTTTGTATTATTTTAATTATTTCAATTATTCATAAATAAGGTAGGTATATTCTAACTTTAAAATACCTAATTTGATTTATTCAGTTTTCAGTAAACAATATTCACTGAATTGTTTGTTTTTGTTTTCAATTTTTAGCAATTTCAACAAGTCTACTTCACATAAAATGGCAAGCCGGAATTGGACCAAAAGTGCAGCATGAGAAGGAGCCTTAAAGATTAAACCAATAACCCAATAACCCTTGACCACCCCACACAGCTGAGGTTGTCACAAAAATAACAATAACACTGAAAGAAATGAGAATAAATAAACAAATCTTCAGCATTGCTGTTGCAAATCAATGGAGAGCCTTTCTCTCATTGGACTTCAAACGTTGTTTGTGTGTGTAACGTTTTTGTCAAGTATTATCTGAACTGTCAAAACGTTGAAAAGTTACTTAAAAACTTTGTTAAACCATATACAGTATTTGAAGATTCATAAAATAAACACTTACTGAATATTAGTTGAGTTTGAAAAACATCAGTAAAATTATCAAAAAACCAGGAAAGTTTGTGTGCAATTGTGTTATCCTATTTGATTAAAATTTATTATTTGAAAAAATTTTTAAGTCATACTTTAAGATTTCTCACCTTGTACTATTATTTAATTAATATGATCTGAAGTGGACTTGAAATCTCTATATTTACAGTAGAAAAATTTTATTTATTTGAAGAATGCAGCTATAGATAAAAGTATGAAATCTCCCTGGCGGCTGTTGCTCTTGATACTTAGTTTTGGTGCTCTCTTTATTCTTTTTAATTATCAAACTCAAGTATTGAATAAAATCAATCATGAGCCAACAAAAAAACCAGCCAGCAAAAGCATGGGAGGTGAGGTTGTCATTTGTGTGGTTGCCTGTGGCATTAACCGGCTGGACGAGTCGCTCACAATGCTGAAATCTGCTCTAGTTTTTTCCAAAAGGCCATTACGATTTATTGTGATCTCAGATTATGCTCTTATACCTGCTTTTCATGAAAAACTCACAGAGTGGAAGCAGATTGTTAACAAGACATTCAACTTTGTCGTGAGGCCTGTTACTTTTCCCGACATTGCTGATGTCACTATGTGGAGAAAGCTATTTAAACCTTGTGCAGCACAAAGGCTGTTTCTTCCGGTAAATTTAACTAACTGTTTTTATTACTTTTAAAATCACGAAATAATATAAAAGATTTGTACTTTGACTGTTGCAGAGTGTGCTCAATGATACTGATGCAGTATTGTATGTTGACACTGATACTTTGTTTCTCACTCCTCCAGAAGATGTTTGGGATGAATTTGAAAAAATGAATAGTAGTCAGCTGGCTGCTCTGAGTCCAGAGCACGAAGATCCCAATACTGGATGGTACAATCGTTTTGCAAGACATCCCTACTATGGAAAATTAGGAGTAAATTCTGGAGTGATGCTGATGAATCTGACTAGAATGAGAGAATTCAAGTGGATTCAGTATGTGATACCCATCCACAAGGAATACAGACTGAAAATCACTTGGGGTGACCAAGATATCATCAATATAATTTTTCACTATCATCCTGAAAAGTTGCACGTGTACTCCTGTAGGTACAATTATAGACCCGATCACTGCATGTATATGTCTGTTTGCTCAGAAGCAGAAAAAGAAGGTGCCTTAGTACTTCATGGCTCTAGAGGAACTTTTCATTCGGAAAAACAGCCACCATTTAAAGCAATTTACTCAGCAATGGAGGAATACCAAATCCACATGGATCCTTACGAACATTTACTTCTGCCAATGAAGAATTATTTGCTACAAGATGACCATGCAAACTGCGGTAAAGTGTGGAAAGTTTTTATCATCCAACCAGAAAAGCATTTAGGTAAAAATGAGTTAACTAGACGATAATTTAGTCTTTAAGTATCGATTGAAAACTCAAAGTTCGATGTAGATAGTGAAAAATTGTTGAAAATTTGCTATTACCTTTCTAAGATAATTGCACTGTGCATAAATTTATATAAAATTGTTTGATAAGAATATTGATTATCAAAGCGTGTTTTATGGAAATGCAATCCATATGACATACACAGTCATTTTTCTTATCAAACAGACAATGAACGTAGGGGGTTTTTAATATCTGAATGGTAGTTGCAATAAAGAAAAAAAAAAAAAATTTCCGATCTGTAAATTTAATTACAATCATAGGTATGGTTGTTGATGAATGTAAATAATTTGTCCTACGATTTTTTGTAAGTAAAATGAAACTGTGGATAAATATCGAAAAAACAACACAATCAAGCCAACATCAAAAGTTACGACCTTTGAGGAGATTGTAAGCGTCATGTGAATTACTTAAGGGCGAATCTCAATTTGTACAGTATAGACATTGCAATCAATGTAGCACAAAAAAGCCGATGTTTAAATTGATTTTCAAATGTAATATACATATATTTATTTATTTATTTATTTAAATAAGACGGGTATCGAAAAATCACCCGTGCAATTTTTTTCACTCAATAAAATTAATACACCAGATAGATACATCGATGATCTCTCAATCTTATTTACCCAGAAGTATAACGTGTACATATTTCTCACAGAAACCTACTTTAACAGATCAAAGCGTTTTTCCTTCCCTCCTTTCACTCACATATACTTATTATATTGACACGTTAGGTGCACACGATAATCAAATGGCAGACCGTCAAGTATAATTAATGTCACCTCGCGAAAAACTAAATAAAAATTTCCCTTCCTCCTATAAGTATTCCAATAACGTAAAAAAAAAAGGTTTTTTTTCTGCATCAAGTCATTAATCCCGAATCCCGTTGGACAGCCTTTTCAAATTGTGCATGAAAAAAAAAAAAAAAAAAAAAAAAGAAAAACCGGAAAAATTGTTAGAAAATCGGAAAAAAGGAACGAGGGATTCCTCAGAAATAGGCATAAGGTAAAACGCCCAATACTTGGACAGATTTTTCGAAACTAATTTTAACGCTCATATTCCGAAGTTAATGTGCAATACTTCCATATTTTTTAAATAATTACTTGTAATTAGGATGCCTTAGGATTATATAACACACAAAAAATGTTTTAAAATAGCTCTTAAATAATAGTTATCGTACATTTTAAAACATGTCAACTTATCGGAGTAGTTGGACAATCATTCTCGACTGTCGTAGTAGTTGGACAACCTTGAAAACCAAAAGTTGGACAATGCTGCAGTACTTGGACAAGTTGGAAAGCAGTACTTGGACAATACTAACTTAAACGATTTTACAGTTGTATAAATTACGATAAGGCACAAGTACTTATTAAAACTAAAGTATGTATTTAGATAAATACCTTATAACGAAAAAATGTTAACGAAGGGGATAAATAATAACAAATTTATTACGTAAAATTCGTAAGTAAAATTATTAATCTTTTTTCCAAAAATAATTTATTAAATGCAAGATAAATCCCTCAGGGTGCATTTTGATTTTCAACATTTTCAATTGTGAGGAATCGCACTTCTCCTTCTTGATTTGAATTTTCTTTAGAAGGAACTGCATCTCTTCAATAGCAAACGAATTATCCAACTCAATTAAGCTCTCACCTCGGTACTCAGTTTTTTCAATTATTCTATCAGTGAGATAGTGTAAAACCAATTTTACTGTTTTTTTTTTAATTTTGTTATTTAAGATTTATTTTTAATAAGACTATAATTTTTCTTACTTTTCTTTTTTGTTTTTGTTGTATGACCTCCACTTTTGTTCTTTTTCATTATTTTATATTTTTTTAAAAACATTTTTCCTCTTTTCAGAACCCATACTTCATCTGTATTTACAGTGAATTGGAGGTTAACTTTTAAAAATGTTGAAAAAACAATTTTCTTAAAGCGGTGCACCCCTTAACAACAAAACTGATTAGTAAAGTGTTTTTTTTCTACAAAGTACTTCACTTTTTATACACTTTTGTTTAAAAAATTCGCATAAAAGATTAACTACGTTAAAAGGTAAACAACTTTGATTGTATGTCCATGTACTGGCTACGACGTTTTTGTGCCTATGACCTGAAGTTGGACAAGAGCTCCACGTCTGTCCAACTACTACGAAATCGTGAGGTGTACTTGGACAGCTAATTTTACATTATAAAAATTTTTTTTGTCCACGATTACATTAGAAATATTGTTAATTAATGTAAAAGTTGTAAAATAATACCATACAGCATTTATACAAATGCATTGGATTAATTTTAACGAGCATTACCTATTATCAAAATCATAGAAAACGGAGAAAAATTATCGCAGTCTTATGGCGCCTACGGTGAAATTTAGAATCATTCGCATGTATTAAATGTTGCTGAAATTTTTTTAAAAATTCAAGTATATCATCAATAATAATCATAGCAATATTAATCTATTACGTTTTTTAAAATATCTCTTTTTTATTTGCTACAATGACTGATTTTCCACTGTCCAAGTATCGGTCTGAATTTCAGTTTTGTCCAAGTATTGGGCGTTTTACCTTAATAGACCAAATAACTGCGCGAAGAGGAGAGTGCATATGATACGTCGACGAGACGAAGAGGGAAGAGGAGGAGGAGGAGGTGCGGCTCGCGCTCCGCTCCGAGAGATATATATACACACGTAGGAGAGGCGCAGCTTTTCAAGTAGGCCGCGAGCCCCGTCGCGCACGCACGTAATTTTTCAATACTCCAAGTCGCATCGATCGCGTTATTTCCCCCGTGGATCGGTAATAGGCTTTTTCCGAGATCGCGATTTTTTCATGCACGACGAAAAAAAAAATCGGCACGCGCGTGTCCAAGTGGAAGAAACAACAATAATGATGTGTTATCGCGCGGTAGGTCCGACCAAAGTGCCGTAAAAAAAGCCATCGAGGCGGGCCAAAAAGAAGCTGCGACTTTTCGGGGACCAACGCGGCACGAGCATACGTGCACCGGAATCGGGTGAGCATATATATATACATACCGATGGAATGCAAACGATGTACAATCATGATAATAATATTTATATTGTCGCCTGCGAGAGGCGCTATTTATTTTTGGTTGAACGACTGGTTTTTACAAGTGCGTGGATGAAAATTTATCCTTAAAGCGCGCGTCTTTTGTTTTCTCTTTGGTGCATGTGCCTATAACTGCGTTCGAATGATAAAAATATTTTTTCACAATATTGAGAACTCGACAAGTGCGCTTGGATACTTTAAATATATATCTCTCTCTCTCTGTTTTGCAAATAATGGGGCACATGTCCACGCGCATCACGTAATGGAATTTAATGCTACGTTTCGTTTGTTTGCAAAACACGAATCTTGTGAACTCGGCATCCTTGAAAGAGAGAAGAAAAAAAGGTCAACGCGGAACTTGGCGCTAAAAAAATCGTCGTGCTGATTATCACTGCTGCTATAATCATTTGTGGCGCTGGACAACTTTCCGATTATTATAAACGTGCAATACTAATTTTACGCGATTGCGATTACAAAAATGGCAGTTTTTTATTATTAGTTTTATGATTACTACAACATTTTATCCTGTACTGATGGTTAATTTTTGTTTTCGAGTGCACGGTAATCAATTTCCGTGCAGTGTGTTTATGTACCGGACGAAAGGTGAAGTATTAATATAACAGCACTACGCCACTTGAGTCATTTTCAATACAAATTAAGAAAAAAAATTAGTCTCCTGTTAGGCAAAAATCCTATTTACACTTGAATTTTTCTGCCTCTCGCGACCCATCGTTAACCGGATCAAGTATTTTGACTTAATGAGGTCGAATTGGTATTTTTTCGAAACACGCAAGGGTAAAAGAAAAAGCTTGGAATTTCACAAAACCTGATGATACTTATGTACGCGCACAAACACACAAACTGTTACACAATTGTTGCGCTTCGAGTACGAGTATAATACACATCTTCCTTACCATATGCGTGTATATAATACATGTTGACGAGCTATACATAGCTGATGGCATTTAAGTGACTCATGCGAGTGTATATTGTACGCTGAGAAACCATTCGTGTACTTATACACATCGCGAGTAACGTGGAGGTTTTGCATTACCATCTCGTCCTCTTGTTCTCCCGTACGCAAGAAAGGGGCTTTTCATTTAAAATACTTTGCCATTTAATACACGCGTTTTTACATAATACGATAAGTATAAGTATTGTACACGCGCGCATAATGGCTCTAGGAAATGTAACAACAAAATCTGTCCTTGAGAAAAACTCCCTCCCCTCGGGGGAAAAGTCTTCCTTACTCCGGTAATACTATCTCTTTTTTTGCCACTTTTCCAAATGATTTTTATTTCCTTGATCTTTTATTAAAAAGAATTTCAAAAGAACGGCTCGTTTGAACATGTATGAAAAAATGTGGAGGAAGAAAAAAAGAAAAAAAAAAAAAAAAAAGAAAAGAAAAGTGTTAACCAACCGGGCGTGAAACGGTCGCTAAACGCGTCCGTACGCCGGGGAAATTCGCTGAATGCTCAGCAAATAGATACACCTCTATACGTATAAAAATACCCATACTCGCAAAAACGAGAATCTAAAACTTGTTAATACTTTCTCCCGATGCCTTCAATGACTGTGAAATTGATTTCACCATTGCAGCTTCGGCTCGGCCGTACGTATCACTCGAGAGAGTTGTCTTGTTTGCGCTAAACAACCGCGGCCCAGTCAATTTCTCTCTCCTTCCGAACGTATAGGTACGCGTCTTTGTGGTACAAACATATAAAATGCTCGACGTCACCTGTCAATGGTACATATTTTTAACACCATAGCCAGTGATGGTTCGCCAAAATGAATGACCTTTTTTTCCTTTTTTTTTAATTTTTTTAGATGAAACTCACGAGTATCGCGAGCAAACATCGGTATGATTGATTGAAACAAAATACACCCAACGGGTCTAAACAAAACGGCTCCTCCCATGCTCCATGTATTATATAACACGCGCCGCGCCTCTGTATATGCGCAGCAAAGCGAAAAGAGAAAAAGAAAAATCGCCGTGTGAAGCGCGAGCTTGGGAAAGAAAAAAAAAAAAAAAAAAAAAAAAGTGGGCAATAACTATTATTATATATTTTTGTTCCCCGCATCCGTAGGTTACATAGGGGTAGAGCTTGCGTGAGCGACCGATGGGATCCACATGCTCGGCATCAGCAAGAAAATGCCGTTTTTCAAAGCCCTCCGAATACCATCCTCGTCGTCCGAGAAACAACAGAAGCAGCAGCAACGATCGAACAACGGGTCTTCTTGCCCGTTGACGCCCACCGGGAGCCATAACTGCAACGGCTACCGGGGAGTGCAACTGCGTCAGGAGGAGCGACAGCCTCAGCTGGTGTTTTATTGCCAATTGGCGCACGGTAGCCCGACCGGCCTGATATCCGGCTTCAGCAATGCGCGCGAGCTGTACTCAAAGATCGCCGAGTGCTTTGCCATCCTTCCCGATGATGTATGTGCATATCTACATAATTACATACTTTCGATATACCGTCATGTATTTTTTTTTTCTTTCATTTACTTAACTAGTTAATATTATTGATTAATTTTTATGTGTTTGACGATATAATATATGATCACAGGTATATTTTGCTCTCAGAGGGTATCGGTATGTCGTTGGTACTACGACGAGTTAATGCGTGCACTGAAGTATACTTACCTTCTTTGAATGTATAAAGCACTGAAGGAAAAGGCAAATAATTTCAAGAGACTTTTACCGTATGCCAATCGTGTTTTTTAATTGTCGATCGGTTACTCTCTTTAAAAAAACTCAGAGTCAATCAAATTTTAATCCGCGGTAATTGGTTCGGCTGTACTTTTAACAGAAAAAACCGTTACCGATGCGCATTTCTTCGTGGTTCCTTTATTGGATTGGGTTAGATCGAATTGCCAATCACTGTCAGAATGTCAAAGATGAGGGGGAGGCAAAAACATTTTATAGCCAAACTGACGGGCACAATCAAACCAGTACTTTAATCGCAGATATTTCGTTAAAAGTTTTTAACGTTGATTTACCGATCCATATACTATCTACTGCGGTTCTACCGATTCGCGTCAATCGAGTTTTTATTCTGAGAATCAGCGAACAATCTAACGAGCGATGAATCGGCAATCGATGATCCTCTTGTATCCACGCTCCATTAGTCCCAAATCACTGTGCGTGCGAAAATAAAAGTAATCCAGGCCATTTCCACTTAGCATTATCCATATAATATCCGTATACGCCAGTTTTCTCATTCGAGGGGGGAAAAAAAGAGCAACAAAATCGGGCACGCGTTTCGTGCGTGTATGTATGTCCATGTAAAAGACAAGACAATCACCAAGTGTGTGTCGGGGAAAAAATTTCACTCCGAAGAATGAAGCCCAAGTTTTCCTCTCTCGATGCTTCGTCCAACCGAACAACAACCTCCGCGGTTCACTTTCAAAAGACGCTATATACGCGTCGCCGCGAGGTTTTCCCCCGGCCCGCGAGCATGTTTGTATATTTATACCGATGTGCGCTTGGAAAATCGCGAAGCCGTACGGTTTAAAACAATCCGATTTTTTTTTTTTTCTCACCGAGAGAGATCAAACCAGGCCCTTTTACCCAAAATGCTGCACATACTTTGATAATAACCGCCGGACACAGAAAGAAGAAAACCGGTAACCGACAGGTGCGAGCCGCTCTAATCCTTACGGGTTTTGTTTATGTGTCGACGAACGCGAATTTCTACCGATTGTTATTCCCTCGATCTCGCGTGAGACGCGTTTACAAGAGAAAATGAAATGCAAGACAAGCGCGATGCTGAGAGAGAAAGAGAGATAAGTGTATACATCTTTTAACAAGCGATGAGTAATGCGCATACATTATGAACCGCGAGCCGTTCAATCGAGCGCATCACTAACGGAGCTGCTATTTTCATCACCACGACGAAGCGTATACTTATCGTGGCCAATTGAAGTTGTGCGACTCTTTTTCTCTCTCTTTCTTAATCATACCAATTAAAATAACTGCTGATTCCTGAAATTGCAGATCATCTTCTGCACGCTCAACACCCACAAAATCGACATGGGCCAGTTGATAGGAGGCCAGATCGGACTCGACGACTTTATATTTGCCCACAAGAAAGGTTCGTTTTTCTTTTTTTGTACCCGATGCTCTTACTTACTTTCTCTTTGCTTCCTGCACGTGACAACCATGTATTCGCAAGCTATATACTCTGTCAATTGTATTTGTTACTTGGTCGGTTTATTTTCAACCGAAACTGTAAAACTAATTAACGGGCACGCGCGAGCTAGTATCTTGATGGATAACATAATGTGTTCTTGGTGCATCACTCATCGTCACCAGAACAAAACTTTGGTTCATCCGTGCATTTCGGTTTTGCGCTGTTATTTGTCGATGCATGCGAAAAGCGACGTATACAATATGTACATACATAACAAAGTATCCACCCATGGTTGAAACGAATCTCGTGCAGGTCGTGCGAAAGAGGTCGAGCTGATAAAAACCGAGCCGGCGCTGGGGCTGACGTTGACGGACAACGGCGCCGGTTTCGTCTTTATCAAGCGGATCCGCGACAACTCGATAATGGACAAGCTGGGCGTCGTCCAAATCGGGGACCACCTGGAGAAGCTCAACGGGGCCAGTCTGGTGGGCAAGCGGCACTTTGAGGTCGCGCGCATGCTCAAGGAGATCGAGTGCGGCTCGAGCATGCTGCTGCGGCTTGTCGAGCCGGCGAGTCGGACCACCGGCTTTGGGCCCATTGGGCTGAGGGCTGCTGGCCCCAGGAGCAGGGCCAAGTTCGCTGGATACCCGACCGGCTGGGAGACGCTGAGGTTCAAGGCTGACGGCTTTGCCAGGATCGAGCAGCTGGTGAGTGCGCTTTCATGTTATACTTACTGATCGGCGTATCACTATACCGATGGCTTTTTGCTTTTCATCGTGTAGAACGAGACTGACAAGGCGAGGGAGCAGATCGAGAAGATCAACAACGCCCTGGATGTGTACATGGGAATCAGCGATTACGTGCTCGGTAAGGGGCGTTCAATTTATTTGTGCACTGTGGTAAAATGTAGCGTGAGAATTTTCAAAGCGATTTTATTGATTGCAGCGAGGAGGTTGTGGGAGATTGCGCAGAAGAAAATCAACAGTATGGATCTCGCCAAAGCGATGGACTCGGCGCTACCGGACTCTTACGATTTTCCAAAGGATTTTATCTTCGACGTCTGGAAAATTGCATTCGAGACCAGAAAGAATCCGTGAATGCGTGTATTTTGTAAATACCTTATTGGCCATATAAATTTGTTTTTTTTTTTTTAATCAAAGTCCATTAATATTATGTTATATTACGTTTATACAGTTGTGGTTAATTGTGCGTGCATTTATGTGTATATAAATATCGAGTCCACTGTTGGATCGTTCAAGTATTCTTATAACATTAGCGATAATGTAAAATTGAAAGTAACAAACAAACGTTTGTAAGTACACGCGTGTACTGTTACATTATATAAATAATATTTGTACACTTCGTATAAACATCAAATTATTTTCAAAAATTGTAAATTATGTACAATAAATATAGTTACATTCCAATTTTCACTGACTCGCAATCTCAAATTCAATTTTGAATCTCGCGCCATTATATGCTAGCTACGGGTATCTTTTTACAGATGGCGCTTTGGGTAGCAGAGGGGGCCCCCACACATGCACGTGTGCCGCGAACTTGTCAAAAATCATTTCAGTTTCACAAGTTTTAAGATCGATCGATTCGTAACACTTGTTTAGTTACATGAAATCAATAAAACAGGTAACACCGTACCACATAGATGTCGAATATCTCTGCTCATTTGTATAAAACAAGCAAAGTATAAGATGTCAAATGCTTCTCAGGTCTCATTTCTTACCAAAATACTCTCATTGGATGACTCAAATCATCCGGAACTCGTGCCTCTTTATCGACGATCGACAAACAGACGCGTATGTATGTATAATACTTATTGCTCGACTTGCTGCCACACTTGATCACGAAAGTACTATAAATACAACAAAGTTCAAGGTTTGAAAGAAAAATTAAATTGTTGCACTATTAATTTATACCCATTCGCAATTCGCAATATAATTGTCGTATCGTCTGCTACAGCTTTTGGTGTCCCCCGTGTCCCCTGGCCCCTCCAGCCATCAGAGCTTGACTCGGTCACCAGAGCAGTGTACATCGTCGTCATTATTGTCGACGCTGATGAATGATAATATGATATAAGTGAATACAAGTATATTATTATCCAGTGAAAATAAAGTTGCCGCTGACAGTGACTAGTTGTCCAAGCTACTGTACATTTCTCTCATCTCTGCCTGTGCGTGTGATTAATCGTCTCTTCGTTTTTAAGGTTAGTGAAGTTTGTGTCGTATTTTCATATGTATTGCGTATTGGCGTTTGGCATCATCATTCTCGCGTGTTAGCTGTACATAATTTACCAAGTAGGTACTTGAAAATCACAGTAATAATAAAAGTTGATATACTTTTTGTACATATAAATGATAACGATGGTAAAGAAAACGCACGAGACCGAGGGAGGACAGAAGGATTTTATTACCAAAATCACAGCGCATGGTGAGCAGCGGCGCGGTATACTGCGTTTTTCACCTACAGTGCTACAGTATCGTGGTAGTGTAGTACTCGTCGCGCAGTGCCGTCGGTCGGCTCTTTTCGCTCTCGCGTGTACTCTCTTGTCGTACAATTGGACGGCATTTTAGAATTAAATTCGGTGTTTTAATCCCGTATCACACGTACTGTCTGTTCGTCACAATTGGCAGCTCAACAAGCAGAAAACTAAGGAGAGGCGGTGATTGTAATAGCACGAAGATACGCAAAGAAAGTGCCCCAGCGGAGAGAAACAGACTCGAATAGCCGCTCGTTCAATCTTGAGGTTAGAAACTCACTTCCGCCAACATATAATCTCGTTTTTTTTTTTTTTTTTTTTTTTTTTGTTCCCCATATTATACACGCGAGAGTGCCCGATACATTCCCATTTTGATGCTGCTGCACTCACTCACGAGCGCGTATGTGATTTAAGTATTGTGAGTTTACTGCATGTGGGTGAAAATCGTGCATACATTACGTGCTCGTATCTGATTATTGAAAGTGCTTGGTGCGTAAAGTGCCGCTATAGCCGGGGCATGCACGGGTGCGAGTGAGACAGGGCAAACAGAGCAAGAGAGTGCATACACACACACGCGCGCGATATAATGTGCCTAAAATATGCGTGATGAGCCGATGGGTGCGGGAATACTTGGCCGACGTAGCCGAGGAGAGGGTTTTTGGGGAATGACGCAGCGCCGCGTGGGAGGGCTACGGAAAATCGCGAGAAAAATAGCTTTATACACACACGCGCGTCACCTACGCATGAGCGCGAAGATTTCGCGAGTCGCGTGTACGAGAGAGAGCGAGGGGCGGTGGCCGTAAGCCGATTGTCGTACGTGCGCGAGAGAGAGACGGGACGCTATCTTTTTCTCGGGTCGGCCATGTTACTTATATAGGTGGCAGCGACGGCGGCAGCAGCTCCTCGCCGACCGTAGGTATACCTACTTACACCGCTCTCCGTCGCACTGCTGTGCAAAG
Source organism: Copidosoma floridanum (assembly GCF_036245765.1). NCBI lineage: Eukaryota > Metazoa > Arthropoda > Insecta > Hymenoptera > Encyrtidae > Copidosoma > Copidosoma floridanum. Next base: position 6,874,361 of record NW_028321891.1, read on the forward strand.
TAGCTCCTCCGATGCATTGTTCCCCTGCAATTGCGATCTTGCGTGAAAAATTGTACCATTTGAACAGATTACCAAAGAATACTTACTACTTGAACACGTAGTTTTTCACGTAAACAAAACTGCCAGAGTTAGAGCACATTAAAGTTCATCCGAGTAGAGAGAGGGGGGGGGGTTATGACGTCATAAGGACTCGTGTATAATCTGTGCCCTCCCACTCCTGAAACTTGATGTAAATTATTTCTTTCATTTTTTCCTTGTCTACCAAACAAAATGGACCGAATATACAAGATTCCCATTGGATGGGAACGTACCTAATGAGTGGTCCTTGCGGACAATTGATTTCTCGCACACGATTTACTTATAATCGAACGACAAAGAGATGAGTGAGAGGTAGAGCGATTTTGCCATAAAGATCGGTGTTTATTGTTTTCACGAGAAAACATGCCCAGAAGTTTAATTCGCTCACCCCCCTTGCTTTGTACAAAAGACTTTCATCAATGTCAGACACTTAACCATCAAAGTTATCCAACGACAATTGTTTACATGATTTTTATGTATTTATTAAGAAAGCACATAGTTACGTTCTCTTGAGCGGATATATTATGTAATAAGCCAAGCGTTAATCGCTATTCCGTACATTACCCGATAAGCATCCTATTTACCTATCGCGCGTGTAGTTAAAAATCGATCGAGACGGATGTTCGTTATCGCTGTTTGAACAACTTTTTAGAGTAAACCCTGTGTAATATGCGTTCAAATAGGAAAACGACTATTTTGTCTCACATTTCAGTCCAAGGTTTTTTTTTTTTTTTTTTTTTTTTTTTTTCGAAGTCATCCCGGTTTAATATTCTCCGTCACTTCCGGGCATGTATCATGCGATCATCGAGGTGCACCACGTTGTTCGTTTGCGGCCAAACTCCGCAGTCAATTACAATTATATAATATTATACGCTTCAAAGCTGCTGACGCCGCAAGCGCTCGATCGATTAATAACCACGTATATACGCTTATGCGTACATTGGATCATTACTCGTGCGTCCGCGAAATTCGCTCCCCAAACAAATAGTAATACTCCCAAACTCAACTCGTTATCTCGCGATGACTATTATCTCGAGTAAGCACTGGTTTTTAAACAATACATCAATTTTACAAGCACTTTTAGCTCAGATGGGCACGTACACGAGCTGTTAGCTCCGCTTTGATTGTTCGTCGTGCACAAGTTTGGCGTGTTATTCTACATGTAGGTAGAGAGAGAGGAATAAGGTTAAGGACACCTAGTTTAAACTCCACGCGTATCAAATACGGGAGAGTTTGAACGAGCGACTCGGCGTTTAATTAAACCGTTGTAATTTGCGTGTACACGTTCAAGATTTCGTGTACGGCAAATCTTTTGGGTTAACAATTTGTCCAACCGTTGTGTAAAAATGGAGCAAACGTAAGAGAGAGAGAGAGAGATTGATTAAAGAAAAGATACGTATACAGGCGCCTTGAAAGCAAATGCAAGTAACGCAGTTGTATCGATTAATGCAGAAATGGGGGAGAAGAAACGACATCGAGCCCCAAAATGTGTACATGCACCCCTTCGCCGGAGGGGGAAGGCAGCCGGTCATGTATATAATATCCCCGATGGCCTTACAAACACGTCAAAAGTAGAGTTCGTTGTATAATACTCGTAGAGAGAGAGAGAGAGAGAGAGAGAGAGAAAGTTGTACTTATCTCTCGCCGAGAAAAGAGAAAAAAAGTGTTTGACGGGGGTGGTACGAGCATACACCACCACGTGGTGGATCAATAAAGACGTTGTGTGTATACTATCACGCACGAAAAGCCCTCTCTCGTTTACTTACTCCCACAATCTTGTAACGCGAGGATTTCGTCCTCCCTCTCCCTTCCACTACTGTGCAGGGTATATGCGTAATCTCTCCTCCTCCTCCTCCAGTGTGTCATCGTCAAAGAGCTTATAAAGGAAGAGGAGCCGAGATACCGCCCGTCTGGGGACCCGAAAGCGCTGGCCCCATAAAATTGCAATGGCAGCATCGGCTTTGGAATCGACGCGGGGGGCTACTTATGGCCAAAAAAAGGTGGAAAAAGTTATCAGAGGAATAGCCCAAAGGTATACATTAAAATCGAGCGTCTCGTGTAGAGTTCGTTTACCTTTCGACGTCGTTTCTCCATCTTTTTTTTTTTTTTTTTTTTTTTTTTTTTTTTTTTTTTTTTTGTTATCCCTCACATGTACAAGGCGTTTTTTTGGAGTGGTATAATACTACCTGAGCATAAGTGCCATTCTGGTGTTGGTACTTGAGCCTACTCTCTGCCACTACACTATGTGGGTGGGAGTAGGTATGTTAGTGTACGTGGTAAAAGAGCAGCGAACAATCTCTGCGCTCTTGCGGACCCGCTTGGCATCAGGTATAGCTATTCAAAGACTGGTGACGCATTAAAAGTGCGGGGTACTCGTACCAGACTTGGGCATCGATAAGTAGTAACTTCGCATACACATGTAGTCGAGCGAATGTATGGGACGGTACGCTTTTTTATTATTTTTTTTTTTTTTTATTCATAAACACTTGATTTCAAATATAAATAAAGATTTTAATTTGAAACTTTTAAAATATAATTAAGTATTTTGAACTATTGTTTGCGACACGTATTCCGAGTAAAAATATGTACATTTAAAAGTAATCCCTCTCTCTTTTCTGTCTGACTGTCTTTCACCCACTCAATGAGCAAGGAAGAGATGACGATTCCGTAAGCTGCTGTTACTGTGAAATAAAGCCATAAATTAACAACGATTTCTCTCTCTCTCATTCTTTTTTAATACAAATGAACATGACAAAGTTGTAAATCGTTTGCGTCATGGATTTCCCCTTTATTATCTGTAACGTACCGTTAAGTTTGTTTACACAAAAAAAAAAATGTAAATGTATTCATCGCGTTATGTTTATTTTAAAAACCTACATGCATTAATAATTGATTGATCGCAAGTACAAATATGTGCCAAATAAGTTGCACTCGAGAATTTATCAATGCCAGCGAAAGTGTGTCCATTAGACTCCTCGCCCTCTACCCACGAAAAAAAAAAAAAAAAAAAAAAAACGCAACATTTAGCCTGGACACATAAACATTACATAGACGGTCCAGCTGGTACAGCTTTCACCTGTATCGGCATGTGTAATGGGCGCTCGGAATCTGTTGGTCGGGTTTCTCTGTGTGCAATGCCGTACGTACCTACGGATTTTATTGCAGATGCTTGGCATTGCTCGAGTGTTATCGAATATCATTGAGGTTGGCGCATTCTTTCGCTCGCACGTATGTACCTACCCGCGGCCAATTTCCACATTTCACTCGTGTGCAGGCGTACCATCCACCACTCGTCCGCTGCAAAGAAAATCTCGTGAAATGTTAACACTTGAGAAAAAAAAAAAACAATTTTACCGCCACTGCGTTGTGTTTGAAAACAAAACAAAAAAAGGGGATAAGAAAGAAAACGAATTTAACTTTCTCGGCAGGGAAAAAGTTGTAGTTGTAGTGTTTACTCCGAAGCTCCGTGTCTCAGTGGCGTTGATTCGAAGTTTCCGAGTTACACCGAGCCATTGGAATTAATCCTCGAGACTGCGACTTTTTTTTCTCCTCCAGCCAGCATCCCCTGCCGTTAACCTACATTTTTGTAACAACGTTTACCCAGACGAAATGGGGAGCAGCGCTAAAAGCCCCCCCTCTCTAGTGCCATCTCTTGTATTGGTGGCAATTTTTTTGTTAGCACAAGTCTTTCTTTCTTCTTCTGATTGAAATACTTATGGGAGAAATATACGAAATAAACCCTCTTTTTTCATCAACTGCTGACGCAAATATTGCTTTACAAATAAGACGTTGGGGTGTTTTTTCGTTTGTCATACCCCTTTTTTTTTCATTGTAAGAAAAAAAAGGTTAAGTGTAGTCCGTGAAAAAAAAATTGCGAGCAAAAAATTAATAAGAAAAGATATTTCAAATATTAAATGTACACTGTTGTGTTTGCTCTTGTGAAAAACTTTTTCCAATATCTCGAGATTTCAATAAAGGCGTGCTCAAGGAGAGCTCAATCATTTTGGGTGTGTATCTTTTTTTTTTTTTTTTTCTTCTATTCAAGTGCCCGAATGTATCCATCATTTTTTTCCAATTACTCTTTCAATCCAAGCAAACTGGAATTCTACTTATTTTGTCGTTAGTACAACGGAGTTCTCACTAAAAAAATTGTAAAAATGTACAAGTTCGCCAATAGAATATTCAGAAAATTGTCTGTCAGTGACTACTAACTGATTTGCAGTTGTATTATTTGCACCTATTTGATAAGTGAACGTTTACTTTAAATTAGTGCAACTAGGTATATTTTAAATTATTTAAAAAAAGGTCCCTATGCTATTATAAGAGCTAATCTTGAAGTAAATACGCCATAGTATACCTCATTATTCGAAATTTTCAGCAACTCGTTTTGCTTGTTCCTCGATTCTAATACCAACATCGTAAATGGCCAATCTTCCCAGTGGTCTGTTGAATGAGGATTATTAAGCCCTTATTATTGGAGAAGGTTTTACCCTTTTTTGCTTTTTTTAAACATCAATTGGTATTTTTTTTTTTTTTTTTTTTTAATAACTTAGGTGACTGGATTTTTGAAAAAGACTACGTTTTTACACAATTGTGAGACAATTATTTTTATAAGCGGAGCAAACTATTTCATCACCACTGAGATGAAAGTATTTACAGGAACCTTTTTAATACAAAAGTTAAGTTAAGTACTTGATACTTGTCTTGGAATGTCAACTAAAATAGTAACCTTTTTAAAACAATATTTTGCTCAATTTGGAAAGATTCAGTATATAGTAATAGAGTAGAAATAATTTATGCTCAATTAGACGTAAATATTGAAACTGTTTGCTATGGTCCGAAAATTATATAAAAAGTGCATATTTGTCGTGTTATATTAAAAGAAATTAAAAAACCAAAATCTCAAATTGTACACCTATTACAAGACCAAAAATCCTCCGTTGTGCTGTACAGGTAACTAGCTATAGAGTCTCAGGCTTACATATTTTACGCCTATATCTATAATTTACAAGCGCAACAACTCGAAATCAGAGAGCAACGAGACGTACTGATAAAATATATTATCCGTGCAGCTGGAGATTAGTCAATCTCGAAAGTCCCTCTGGAGAACGTGTTGTCGATCGGTACGGAAAATACAACGAGTCGAGCTTGTCATATCCCTTTCTCTGTCTCTCGGAGCAAACCGCAAGCTCCTACCGGGTATACAACGCGAGAGACCTACAGTGACCTTGACCAGGAGCTCTTTGGCTTATACACATACGTGCACGTGGGTGTGTTTTTGAGCAGCGTAACACTGCGGTTGTCCTCGCAAACGGGCACTGCCGCGGGACCGAGCCGGTCGTTGATCCTTCGAGCACATTGGGCGCAGGTGGGATTTTCGACGCAGTTGATGTCCATCTCGGCTTTCTCGAATCTGGCGCACTGCCGCCCCCTCCCCCCCCCGCCTCCTTTTTTTTGTTCTCATACTTATCACCGAGTGCTCCTCGCACGTTATACCTATACACGCGCTGGTCAATTTGATTGGCCAGGCACCAGCTTTTGGCCCGCCACGCTTCCGTACAATGGCTATACTTACTTGAGGTCGGATTATTTTCACACAAGCTTGTACAATAGGATCGCTCGTGTATTTTGAAATCATTTGCTGGTTCACTCATTATCGGAGATTGGTTTTGTACGAATGTTTGATAAAAATGACAACCACATCTAAAAGGATAGCGCATTATATACAAGGGTAGAAAAACAATAAGGTTAATGTCTATTTGCCCCCCCCCCACACACACACACACGTGTCATATGAATAAGGTATTATCCCGGCAACATGGGTTTTCCATTTGTCGGTTGTACACATTTTATGTTGATGTATCATAAATACACATACTGCCCATTACGAATAATACATGGAAAATCGTGCTGGAATAATGCCCCATTAATTTATATAATCACACGCAGATTTATCGATAATTCTGAGTATCAACCTGGCATTGCAACAAAACTATAATTTTAAGAACATAAGGTTATATGTGCACACCCATGGTGGATCAACACTGCAAGGTCATATCATCAGCAGCGGCTTCCGGTACGACGCACACGCGCGAAATCTCATCTGCCGCGCCCACGTGATCGGGGGGGGGGGTGCAAGGGAGTGGGAGAGAGCGCGCGAATTAATACAAGCCACCTGTAGCACAAATCCGCGGAGAAGCGCGAGGGGGTGGGAAGCCCGACACACACACTGCCTCTCTCTCTCGTGGCTCTGTGTAATTTTCGCACTTGTTGGAAAACCGATAGCGCTATACATGTGTACGTATATATATGCATATATTATACTTGTATACGCGCTTGTGCGCGCGTGTGTATATACCTAAAGGACCACTCGACTTTTTATCCCTTTTGTAGTGAGGTAAAGTACCCTCTCTCTCTCTCTGTTACGTATGTATGTAATACGCAGGAGGGAGTGTAGCTGGTACACCGGTGAGGCTAAACAATTTTCATCGAGAGGGGAGAAGTCGCTCCTCCAACAACGCGGGGCTCGCCCTCAAAGCCGATTACTTGTACCAGCTGCTTGCTCTCTGTACGTTATTTGGGAGTAGCTATATCGTACGGGTGCGTAGGTGATGCTACCGTTGGATCTCGTGCCGTCGTCAGTTTTTTTGCGTATTTTAATTTTTTTTATCACTTCAAAAGTTGAAAGTTGGAATTATCGTGGCCGATGTTTTAAGGAGCCCTTGTGGCGTGTATGTACGCGAGAGTCAGCTTTGTTATTTCCCGGGGTACGTTGGTCTTTCCTTCCCCTCCGTATACTTTTTCTTCTCCTCTTTAAGAAAGTGATGGATGGCCCTCCTTTACCTTTGTTCGGATACATCACGTGGAACTGTGTGTATACATCTGCACGTGGACGACAGAGAAAACGAGCGATCGGGGCGAGGGTAACACGTTCTATAGGCGAAGAGAAAATGGTGCTCTGGAATAATTTTTCACGTCGCTCGCAAGGGGTGCAAAAGTGACGAATACCATACCTCGAACGTGCTTCTATGTATAATTCATTTTTATGTGAATTTTCATTACCAAAGCCACGAAAGGTACCTACTCTCGAGCACCGATCGACCGGGTAAATATAAACAAAACTGAACTAACGAAGAGTAAAGCGGGGAGTGCATGGCCACTGTCCACGTAACACGCGGGAATCGAGATGCGCCTTTTGTACGTATTTTTTTTTTTTTTTTTTTTTTTTTAATCGCCTCTCTTTCGCGCATCACTGCTGCTTTGTTTAATCAAGCGCAAGGCAGAAGCTCCCTCCCTTCTCCGGGGGAGGGGGGTGGGGCGACAATAACAAAAGTAATCGATGAGAAAAACAACGACGCAACTTGCGCGCGCGTGCGAGAAAGGTAAAAAAAATTGTTATATCAAGGATGGGGTGGTTAAAACAACGGAGAGAGCGAGAGGGCATAGGGGGGGGGGTAGTGGAAATTGAAAATAAAACAACAAAGCGAAAGACACGCGAAACGAAACGTGTCAAGGCAGCAGCCGTACAGCAATGATCGGCTGTTGTCTATACCACATGATGGGTAGGTATGCCTCTCCCGTTTGTTTGCTCGATTTTTCCCTCCCTTCCCTCCGTAATTCAGATATTATTATTATTATACGTGATGGTGCAAAGTGTGTTTATTTCAATTTAGCCCCTCCCTCCCTCAGCCCCAATTTTCCCTTTGACCCCGAAAATCACGTACTTATTTATCTCGGGCAAACTTGATACTTCATGCCAAGAGCCGCCCGTGTTCAAATAAACTTTAAAATACGTCAACGCGCCGTCACACCCTGCGATAAATCACGGCTTCGCGAATCTTTCGTGCTCTGCCCACAATAACCCCCGTGTCGGAGATGTTGAAACTCATTTTCTCGGATGATCAAAAGAAGGCCATGGTAAAATAATCCTGTACCAAAAGAGCGCATGTACTGTTGATCCTCGTGGAGCACAAATATAGAGCGATGATAATCGGGGGATGAGCAAATGAAAATCAAGCGCAAAGCCGGCGTACCGCGTCACCTTGTGCGTCCTCTCTTTTCTCGACGCGACGACGTATATAGGCGTACGAAAACCCACGCGAGCAAAGATTCCCATTCCCACACCGTGTATCGTAATATGTATACACGCACCCCGTAAACGCCGCAAAGTGCGCCCCGGTGGTGGTATCATCGATCGTCTCGCGCCTCTCTCTCTCTCTCCCTCGTGCACGCGCTCTTTTTTCTTTCTGCCTCCACCCCTCCTCGCGCATCAGCAGTATTAACCGCAAGAGAGACGGAAACAAAGCTCCGCACCGTGTCCGGGGTGGTGATACAGATCCAGATGGGTGGGAGGGGGATTATATTGTGCAGGAGCAAGAACCTACTGCATGATTGGAAGAAATTTATTTTATTCTTGATATCCTCGCGGAATCCGTCTTTTTTTTCCTTCCCCATGGGCACGATGTGGTACAGATGCTGCGTGTAATTGAGGGAGGAGGAAGATTTTATGTATATTATATACTGGCACCCGAGAAGAAGGAGAAAGAGAAAAACGAGTGCGATGTGTGTATGGAAGGAGGGAGGGAGGAGTATATAGAGCGGCGTACGAATCAAGGGTGGGTCGCATGGCTGCAGGTGTTGCGCGCGCCTCCCACGATCAATATTTCATCGGAGAGCCTACGCGTATACCTATATACACAGCTCTCTCTCTCTCTCTCTCTTTCGCGTGCCTCGTTTCTTTGTATTTTTCGTTCTTTTTTATCATGCGTACGTCTATAAATACACACCTACGTGTGTCCTCGCTGTATATAGATATACGTATAGGTCTGTTTGCCCGATCGAGTCATCAGTGGTTCTTTACTTTTTTTTTTTTTTTTTTTTTTCTCTCCATATAGGTACGCACATCGTCGTCGCAACTCGAATTTCGACTACTATCGAGACGACGTATTAATTTTTTCATTTATTTTGGCAGGTATGTGTATGTTTTTCGAGACTGCTACTGCTCGAGAGAGGAGCTCAAGCGTCATCCCTTACTTATCATTCGGAGCTTTTTCTCTGACGTTTCTTCGTTCCATGCGCGAGACAGTTCTCTCCGCCAAGGACTCGCGTCCCGTTCAATTCCGTCGCCGCGGCGACCGGCTTTTCATTAGCTCGGCTTATTTTCACTCATTACGATCGATGCTTGGGATTTTCTTTCGCTCTAGTGCCTATAAAATCCCTCCTTCCCCCACTCCCTCCTTTATTATTATTATTTCATTTTCTCCTGCCTTAAAAGACCAATGGTCGCGTGATTCAAGTCTTTTTTAGTAGGTCGATTAATTGGTACAAAACAAGTTTTATTTGTCTAAAAATGACCCGAAGTAATGCCATTTCATTTGTTTACCCATCTTACAAGACACAACTCGACGAGTGATTTTATTTGTTGAACGTTTGCATGAAATTAAATATATATACAAATATAAATTAGAAAATAATACATATAGGGAAATTTTTTTTAGTGCGTCCAACACAGAGCTAGCAACATTAAAAAAGAAAAAGAAACACAGCTAGCTAAGTTTATATCATTGTTTTGCCTTGAAACAAATTTTTCAGGCACAATCTAAAGTTACAGATAAACGTGAATTAGTGAGCAGCAGCCAAAGAAGGATAAGCCCTTGGTAACTTCTCCCGCTCAAAGCGGATAAATGCGAATAAATGTAAAGAAAGGGGAAAAAAAAAAAATAAAAAAATAAGATAAATCCTCCTATTGCACTCGAGATCTTGAGCCAGCAGTTCGCTTGGTACACAATCAAATTCATTTGCGTTCGTTTGATTAATCCTCAATCCCGCGTCAAAACGCAATCGGACTACACAGCAACAACAACAACCCTCCGCTCAAACTCAATTAAACACTCGACTAGTTGAAACAAAAAAATATGGTGTGCACATCACCTTTTTCTCTTCGCAGTCCCTCTCAACTGGTTGTAGAGTCCAGAAAAGCTCAGGAGGCAAATAAAAGCTCCCTGCCGCTGTCCACCTCTGTCCTGTGTGTGTCTCTCGCCATTGCTGTAAATAACTCGCTTGGAAAACAAGAGGAAGGGCGGGCGGGAACGGCGACACTTTTAGCCCCGGAGCTATGTGCTTCCGACTTGAAAGTCGGCCCCTTTTTTTTCTCTTTATCATACTTTTTTTTTTTTTTTTTTTTTTTTTTCTTTTTTCTCTCTTTGCCTACGCTGCGCAAAAGCTCAACGAGGTTTAATTCCCCGGGACGTCGTCTCCATCGATAAACGCGCGTATATACGCAGGAAGTTTGTGGAATTGCTTTTTTTCCCATCTCGTGTTTTCTATCCGTGGTGGGTACACCGATGAGACTTTTTTCTCGTCTCGGCAAATAAGTTGGGGAGGATTAATGTAATGACGGTTTGTTTGCAATTCTGTGTGGCTGTGTACACGTTTTACGTGTATTCGCATGTGTCTCGCAAACTGTGGAAAACGTAATATAGAGAAGCTCGATTGCCATATTGTTCAATGGTGTCCTATTGTAAGTTTGTCCTACAGTCGAAATGAACTAGAAAAAAAAAAGTTTTTAAGGGGTAAGTACCTCACTTGAGTAACTATATATACTTTAATACGGCAAATTTATGATAATGTACCATAGTGCTTTTTGTTAATAAAAGTTTTATACCAATATTTTAACGTGTAATGAATTGGAGCTGATGAAAGAGTTTCTTTACGTAAGAATCTCCAGTCCAGTGTATCAAAGACCTTGATTGAATCAGCTGACCTTCGGGACGGTACATAAAAGTATCGTGTGCCCCCCGTAAAATGTTACGACGCAAAAGGTACGTAGCTGAGGAGCCACTATGGTCGAAATTTAATGCGTTTACCTTTGATACACCACAAAATATCACGTGGACAAACAAAATTGAGAATATAATTCTTCTGAAAAAAAAATTTTTTTTTTCTCTAAAAATTGAATTAAATGCGGGAGGGGGGTACATGCGAAAAAAATTAGGGTGGAAAATTGAAACGTTAGACACTGCTCTCTCAAAATCTCTTGTACAATGGCTTACACTCAATTTTAGTGAGCGCGCCGTCTAAATTTAGCCTCGAGTAAAAAGGGTTTTTGTGCACATATAGGTATAGACGCGCGTTTGGAGTACAGTGTCACACACAGAGATAGATTGCACGTGTTTGTACATCCGTACAACCTTCGTTGGTAGCTCTTTCTTTCTCTTTCCCGGCGTTTTCCCAATAAAGCACTCATCGACTCTATCGCCAAAATGAATTACTTTGCTCGGCAACTTTCACCTATTGTTTTCAAAAAATTATTGGCACCCACGAGTGTCCCGTCGTTACGAATAATGGTGTCGAAAATTATATTACTTGATTGTGGTTTTTTTTTCTCCCTCGAATGGTTCATGAAATAAAAGCTCTGGCTCTAAAATAAACAGATGAATTATAATAGTATGAAAATTGCTGATTTGAAAAATAATTCTTACTCGAATAACTGCTATACTCAAAAAGTTATACCAAAAGTAGTACGTTTTTAATTTTTTTAAATGTCTGCTTTTTTCGATAATCTTTTACTTTACACGTCACAAAGGAGTATCAATGTAAATTACTTTCAAAAAAATACATTGAAATGATTGAGTGCGAACAATAACGTCCAAAATTAAATTGTTGATTGAAATCTAGTTCTGTTTCAGCTAATATTTACTCAAAACAAATAGCCCATATGTCTATATGTATTATAGACATGTCAACAAAGAAAAAGAGTTCATACTCCTCGCATCACTATAATAAACAAATATCACCACTTGAAGGGATAGACCATCGAGGATCCAAGCTAGTATTACGTAATTGAGTAGAAGCAGTGCTTTGCGCGATGTGTAAAAACAAGCGCGGTAATAATGATGCTCATGCTGATGATGACCTGCCTTCTCCCTCTATCTATCCTTGTCTCTTCGACTTTGCGAATCTTAAATTCTGCGGTGCTTCGATCGCTTATCGATTTGCAATTTCCAATCCGGGCTCATTATTTCCCCCCCACAGAAAGGGAAAGAAGAAGAGCTGGAAATAGAATGAGAGGGTATATATTGTGTGTTATGTGCACGTGATACGTACTCGTCAGAAAACTGCCCTCATTAGGGCCTCGATTTCCCCCGAGCTAATTCGCAATATTTTCATACATCAGGTGTATAACATATAATATTAACACCTTTGGTTTTTTTTTTCTTTTTTTTCCCCCTGTGACTTTGGCGTAAAAATTTATTCGACTATTGAATGCACAAGCACGTGCGTAACACACATTTTACGTCAAGTAATTACGCACCGCGAAATTATCTGGTACTTGTTTCCCGAAAATTTTGTTCATTGCGTTGAGATATCAAACTTCCAAGTGTTTCACATGGCATCTTCGATATTTTGTAATAGTTTGAAGCAAAAATACAAGTAAATCAGGCACGAGTTTTATTTGTCCAATTATTTTTCGTGTAAGGCTCCGGTGGTACATTGAGCCGTGTCGTGGCTCGTCCTTTGAGCTGCTCGCAATTCATCAAAATAAGCTCACTTAGAGGTTCCCCTTCCCTCAACTGTTCCCGAATTTGTGGTGATTAGATTTACATGAGGAGAATTCCCCTTGATCCATCCTGTTTTTTTTTTTTTTTTTTTTTTTGGGAGTATTAAGTAATTGATACCGCTCTTTCTTTCTTCGAGATAATTTATTGATAATACCAAATCCAATGTGCACGAAATTCCATTGTTTCCAAAATAAAATGAGAGTGATTGATACGAGGCAGTAAAATCGACTAAGCCCTCGTTTATTGCATTTCATCGTCAAAATCTGCCGGCTCAAAGATAATTTCGATAACGAAAATTGCGTGAACTCAATATCATGGATCAATTGTTATTACTCGCTCATTTGAAATTCTTTTTTTTTTAATTAACAGTGATCCATTCGTTACAAATTATTATCACTTTTGTATTCAGCGCAGGTACAAGATAACGCTCGTACACACAAAAGTGGCTTTTACACTGAAAATTGGATCATTAATTGTTTGGAATCAATTGAAATGTATATGAATCGATGATCGAATGTATATATGTATATATTTGTATGACTATACCCGATTATGTTTTCTGAGACATTTTTAATAGCATCTACAAAGTAAGTTGTTATAGACAGTAAAGTACGCGATAAAAAGTGCAAATAACGAAATTAGACGCTCGAAAGTTGCGCATTAGCGTCGCACGATGCGAGTATAATAAAATTGAAAAAACGCTGCCTCGGCGATCAAGTAACTCGTAAGTTAAACAACCTCCTTGGGCTCCTCCGCGGCAAAAGATGGAGAGAAATGAAAAGTATGTATATATGTATAATACGCCGGTAAAGTGCCGGCAAAAGTGTACGAATGATCTTTGGCCGGGGATGTTTCCTCCTCGCGTTTCGCGAATAAAACTGCGAGACGTGTTTGTCCCGACTGATGGGGATCGAAAGAAAAATAAAACGCTTCGACGAACGACAAAAACAAACGGAGGCGAATATTGTGCGGAGCAGTTGTCAACTTTCGAAACAGAGAGGGAGAGACCCGCAATTACACAACACAAAGATCCAGTTATTCGTTCGTTACAATGAAAAAATAAAAAAATAAAAAGGTATAACGTTGAAACGGGCTCGGCTCGTCAGTCGCATGGAATCCCTATACACACACGTACACCACCCGAGTACAGAGCCCGCGCGCCGGGTGTGTACACCGTGTACGTTATACAAAGTCGCGGTAGTGATAGTAGTAGGACAGAAACCGCGAGCCCCGCCCTATATGAAAAAAAAGTAGAGTTCGACTATTCCTTTATTCCTTCATAATCTCCTATCAAGGCTTTGTCGAAACAAAAAAAGAGGAACAGTAGTAGATGCGCGCATTTTTACATACTATCACCCACGCGCGAGCTCTAGAGTCATGAGTATATACGAGCTTAGCTCTAGTGGTGGATAGCTTCGACACGTATAATAATATACTCCCGAGGTATATGGTGGCAACGTAGGCGGACAAGAGGACACGACACGGCAGATCGAGTTTGGGTACCATCCGTCTCTCATGTGAATTGATTGACTCGTGAGAGGGAAAGAGGGGGGGGGTGGTATTACCTACAAACTCGGTCTGCCGTGTCGGACTCTCCCCCATTTGGATGAATACACCTCGTACGTTGGACTTACGCTCGAAGGTGGATGGGGGTTTTTTTATCGCGGGGTACTGGGGTAAGTGGGAGCTGAGCCTGGGAGATTTCGATTTTCCGAGTTTTCACGCACGTTAAGGCGTGCCTGAATGGGTACTGGGAAAACAACCGAGGCTGAAAAAAAAAGATCTCTATAATAATTCCTTTGATTGCTTACACTAGAGCAAATTTTAGATGAACTGTGTTGAAACAACTCGTTTAGGTTTTCTACCAATCCGGAAATTATCAGAATTTTTTTTTTTTTTTAATGATGGTAACCTGGGAAGTAACTTTGAGATTCCCAAAAAACTTAAGGTCTTCCCATTATGTATGATAGAGATTTAATTGGTTTTATAATCTGATGGTTGAAAAAATACGTTTGACTTGTTTGCAATCACATATTTTAAAACAATGAATTGAATGACCAAAGCCCGCTTTAATTAATTATCATTATCATTATAACTAATAATATACTCTGTCGTATTTCTTCGATCATCAAATTGTTTTACTCTCGAATAAAACATCTGGGAAAATTTTGGATTACACTCCTGGAAATCAAAAATACTTTTTGAATTTAGAATTGTCACCTGTTCGTTTTGATGAGTTAAAAATTTAAACAATACGCTTGAATTTATAATTCGCTCGCAGGAACGAATGAGCTGGTAAGCGTATAATATACACAGGGTTGGACACACTGCCTCCGTTCATACGTATAGCCACAGGGTGGATCAATAAAGTTTGGGGGTGAAGAGGTGAAGGAGGAAAAGAGGAGGAAGAGGCGCCGCGGCGCTCCGTGTTGTGTATAGGAAACCTCGATTGACACGCCGGTGACTCGGTTGAGGGACGGTAATCGGGACCGGGTTGCCCCGCGTATGCTTGAATTACAAAAAAAAAAGTCCTGTCGATTTCTTTTGTTTTTTCCGTCCTTGCATCTGCAGTGGGAGCTTTTTTAGTGGGTCGTCACGTGGGCGGTGTGAGGGGGGTACCCTCTTGGGTTAGCAAGTTACCCCCTTCTCTGTCTCGTTTTACCCTTCGTTTGTCGACTTTCTCAAGGAGGTGTATAGTGTAACACGCGCGAGTCCTCCCTCGCTTGATTTCTCCTTCTCGTAAGGAGCTCTCGAGGGGACCATCAAGTACGCTCGTTTGTACCTTTTTCGGCTTTTTTCGTTGATTTGAAATTTTATTCCTGTGACCTCCTCGGTTCTTGCAAAACTATTCATTTACGTAAAAAAAAAAAAAAAAAAAACATCCACACACACTCGGTGTGGTTTAGCGCGAAAATCTGTAGTGAATCATAAAGATAATAACGCCGTATTTACTAGATGACCGCGGTATGATTCACGTTTTTTTTTTCTCTCTTATTTACGATAAAATAATAATAAAATCGATGACTCTCTCCACTCAGTGACAACGTACACTGCTTCAATTAACTTTTTTTTTTTTTTTTCTTCATCCACTGCTTCATACAGATAGATCGGTGATCGTTTGGTTTTTTCGTATCAGTTTCATGGTTGTTTCTATTTTGGCATTGTAAAAATCCTCTTGAACAACCAAAGATGTTTTGGGTTATTCTAAGTTATTATTTGCCTGGAAGCAAAATATGAAGAAAAAAAAAGGCGTCTGTACACCCCAGGGCTTGTTTAAAAATTCTTAGCAAAGACAGAAACTCCGAAATGATAATTTGTAGACAATAAACCCTCGAATGTGGGGTGACGGTCACTTTGCAGTCTCGCGACGGTCCCCACGTGCCCACAACACAGCCGGCACCGGGGAGAGCTCCACACACACACACACACACACACACACACACTCTCGTGTATATATGGTAGAATGTACACACACGTATGCATTAAAATATATTATCCCGGCCGCTCCTCTCTTCTCCTAGGCACGAGCGCAGCAATGAAAAGCACACTTGGGAGCAAGCGCGCGGCGGCGTCGTCGGCGGCGCTCCTCTCTCGGGCTGGCTCCCTTGCTTCAGTCGCTGTGCGGGAGTGGCCACCGAGGGATGTGCGCAACAGTGCCGTGAGAAAAACCAAAGACCGAGCGAACGAACGATAGACAGAGATAGCTTAAGTCAGTCGAGTCGAGCCGGCGTTATATACACATATACATATATTATATACAGTCGTGAGTGTGCGTGTGTGCGTGTACTCTTGTGCGGGACGAGGAAGAGAAAAAAGTTGGATTCGTGACGTTAAAAATTTCTTCGTTCTGCGGTATACCTGATCATCGGTTGGATTTGGTACATTTGTACGGCAGCTACACACACGAGAGACCTCGGGGAAAAAAAATATATATATATTTACAACAAATCCGCACGATCAGAAACTAAGTATACGGAAAAGGAGACGTATACGGCGCGAGAGTACACGGTACATTTATCACAGTGTATGAGTGTACGTCTATACGACTCTGACTCTCTCTCTTTGCTGCCGCAGCCGCCGTTCGTTCGAGGGCTCGTAACGACGGCGACGTCGTCTAGCAGTGCGATTACAATAACTACGCTCGGTGCAGGTGTACAGATAACAGGATAGTAGTGCCACAAGTACTGCTATACCAACGGAAGAGAAACGGAAAGAGAGCAGACCAGCTCCCCCACGCACGCAATCACGCATATTCTTCCGAGGGGGATAGCACGCACATAAAAAAAAATATAAAAAAAAACATAAACGTACGTGCTAATGTATATACATGCGTGTGTGTGTGTGTGTGTGTGTGCTTGTGTCCCCATATTCCTCGATGTAATCGCTTAGCTACGTGTTCGCGTACACCCATCGTGTACTCCACCCGCGCACACCACCCCCGTACGGCATTTGTACATTTTTGGTGTCGCAGACATTTGCCTAGGCGGCTCTCCTCCTCGCCTCGCCGTCGTCGTCTGTCCGACATACCCGTCGTGTGTGTGTGTGTGCCTATACACAACGAATTCACACTCGCACGCGAGAGAGGAGTATGACGCACGTCCGTCGCGAGACTCGCGAGTCGAACGTACAGCCGAGTTATCTCGCTCGGGCTGAAAAAATTCTTTTTTTTTTTTTTTTTTTTTTTTTTTTTTTTTTTTTTTTTTTCTTTCTAATGTTATTTTCCTCTCTGCACCGAAAAACCAAAAGAAAAAAATCGCACTGTCAATCAACGCGAGACCGATCAATTTGTAAGTCTCGAGTGATTAAAAACTCGAGTCTGTCGGTGTACAAAATCGAAACATGTCGATGTCGTCGTGCGTGCACGGCCCTGTTATTGTATAGGTGCATTTTCTGCGCGCCTCCATCAACTCGATGCCGTTCGACTCGCGAACGGTCCATCCTATGTGGCTACGCGATGGGAACTTTGATGCTGTGTACTCGATTCATTACCAACACTTTAACCCTTGTTAGTTCCTTATTTTATTTTATTTTATTATTATTTTTATTTTTTTTGTTTCAGTCCACCGTACATGATAAAAATTACCTCTGCTCTCTTCCACACGATTTTTATATAGATTGGCTTATCGTATCCTCGCATTCCGGAGCACACGCTCGCGCATATACATACACCTAAACCATATTATACCCACATATCTCTCTCTCTCTTTCCGTGCATTCGCGTGCGCACGAGAGCGGCGCCGGTGTTCTCTTTCTCTCGTGTTCCCTCGTTCGCTTTCTCTCTCTCTCTGTTCTCGTGCTTTTCGAGAAAATGGCGATCGCACGAGCCACCGAAACGTGGGTCGAAAAATTACGTGCCGATCGTTGTTTTCCGCATCTCTATCCTCTCGAGACACTAGACCAGGGCCCGGTCCGGTCCGTGCAGCCGCGTATGGGGTTGATACGGCACCGTGGAATACCCACACAAACTCGCTGGTTTTGGTTCCTCCCGAAGCCGGCTCGCGGTACTTTCCAGCTAGGGGCACGTTGCGTACACACCGTGCTCCGAAATCGCAAAGTACAGCTCTACACCGGTGCAGCCGAACGCGCGGCGGGTTGTTGAAATGATCCACTCGAGGTTTGAAACACCCGTACGGGAGGTCCGTTACGCGTATCAAATGTCCGATATGCTCTTTTCGCCACCTCGTCGACATTCAACGCGAGAGGAGCAAGCAAAGAAAAGAAGAAAAAAAAGAGAGCGCCGAGAAGAGCGGAGGGGCGCTTCTCCGCATTATCGATTCTTTCTCGCCGGCTGCGGTATAGGTTCACGAGCGGTGGTGGCCCTCGGCTGTAATACACCCGAAACACATTTTGAGGCGCAAAAACGTCGGTTGTTCCCTTGGGTCCGCGATGTTACACCTAGACGACGACGTCGGAGAAGGAGTGTATAGGTACACTCACAGGGGAAAATGCGCGCGCGCACTGCCCTCAGCTTCTCCGGGTGTGCTTATATACATACATGCCCTTGTTCCTTCTCCTCTGCACCTTCGTTCGATTACCAAGGGTCGGTGGAACGATTGAGTTTTTATTAATTAAACATTTCCCGAGTACAATATCTCGACCCGATGGCTATATACAATTGACGACGCTCCGGCGTATCGATTTAACGAACTCGCGGGAGTTATTTCTTAACGGCTATATTATTACGGTTGCAGGGAAAATAATTTTAATTTACGTGGTGGTCAGGGTGTACGGTATATTAATAACGTTATTGTCGTCAGTGTGAGGGAACACGCGATGTATCATTCGAGTCATAGGTGGGTATTTTTATGCATACAGTTCTCAATTGTTTCCAAGTGCGCGTGATTATTTAATTATTGATTAACAAGGCGTACAGCAGAATAACTTTTTTTCAAATAAACGTTCAGAGCAAAGTTGACTTTTCCTCGTTTGCTCGAACGCGTCGTTCGAATTTTGTTTTTGTTTTTTTTCCTCGCCGCTCTGGTGCGAAAGTTACGGCTATTCGATATTCATTCGGCAACGCGAGTATAGTCGTGATTCAAAGCTAATTGGTCGCGTATGGGCGGTGCAATATGAAAACTCGAGTTTCTCGAAAGGAATATTGATTTCGAGAGACGAGGGATTCTTGGCACCCGATCGAGTAAAAAACGTTTCCGCTTGACTGCGTTTTTTTTTTTTTTTTATACCGCGTATCGAGGCATTTTCAAGGGTTGTTCTGTAAATTTGCACATTCCGCTCGTGCGCGTGCCAATATTCGATTCGATGTTGGGCAATTTTTTGTAAAGAAGTAAGAACTTTATACGTTTTACGAAAATGACATTCGCGTTGGGTGCGTGTAATAATGTAATAAAAAGTTCCGGGAGAAAGATCCTCTTCGTCAATCTAATCTTGGACGTGCCAGCGAGACGACAACGGGGCGAGGGGGGGCGGGTGGAAAAGCTCGAGCCACCGACAACAGCCGCGAGTCTCCTGTTCCATTTTTTTTTTTTTTTTTTTCAATCCAACTGCGAGCACGTGTCGCCGACGCCGACTTGGGTCTAAAATAAAACTTTTTCGGGTTTGGTAGCCCCGCCCCTACGGACGCTATACATACCGCTTCCTTTTCAACAGCTGCCCTTGCCACCTATTCGTTCGGGATGTATATATAGGCGTTTCCTTTCCAATTCTGCGACTCGAGAAGGCACCCTTGAATTGAACAGCGCAACGAGTCACCATCGCCAAAGCGCCGAAAGGATTCATAAATTTAATTTAGGTGCTTGTATAATATACGTTACGTGCGTGAAAAATCTGATTGTTCGCTCGATGCCAACTGCAGGGTATATAATCCGATTGCCGAAGCGTTTTTCACGTCCACGCTTCTTGAAACATTTTCTAACGCGTGACTCACGCTCGAAGCGCGCACTTCCTCCTGCATCGCAGAAAGATGGAGAGAGAAGCACTGAAAAACAATTGGCAGATAAAACTCTGATGTATATTATATACACTCTCGCGGTCGAGCTTCCAGCCGTGGGTGCTTTTTTTAATTATAACGAATGGAACTTCTTCACCCTCAAATCTTCAAAAACGAGAGAGCCAAGTGGGGGTGGGGGGAAAAAAGGTTGAGAGTCTCCTCGATCTCGTGACCTATCTCTCCCGGTGTACTTCGCGTGTTACGTGCGTCTACTTCCTTATCAGCCTCTATATGTGCTCCACGTATATACTCAGAGGAGGAAAAGAGACGCAGCTTATCTCCCGATCTCCTCATGCATAACGTTACAATGGCACACGTGACAAGATCTATACTAGTGTGTGCACAGGCACCCCCTGTCTTTTTTGCTGCTCCTATATCACTTTGCGTTTTGGTAAAAACATATGTGTAATTACGAAGGTACACGCTACTTTTGAGTTTTCAGGTATTTGGCGTTGGTGCGCACATTTCGTGGGTTATCGAAGCGATAGCGCTATTTTTCGAGCTGTTGTTGTTGATGACGAGTCTTTCGGTATTTCTGAAGCTTTTTTTTTTTTTTTTTTTTTTTTGTTGATCACGCGGTGAGCTCACTCCTGGGAGGTGATGAATCGTGGCGGTGTCGTATCGCAAAAAGTGATGGTATATAGGTACGACACTGCACTTTTTTTTTTAAATTTCGTGTCACGTTGCATTGATTGGGCACAAGCGCTGTAATTACATCCAAATAACTCGTTACAACCGGAAAATCCTTACTTACCAATGGCAGTGGTGTAGCATGATGCATTTAAATTATTTGTTCGACAATATAAGCTTGTACGATGCACCTTGGATTTTGCGGTTTTTTCTCTCTCTTTTTTGTACCCTTTCGGTGCGGCGAGAAGAAAAATTTCCAGCGCCGGACAGCTCGTAAAATTTTATAACTACTTTACAACTCAAATGAACAAAACACACGTCCATACACTTTAACTCGTGTACATCGTAAAAAAAAAATGGCCGTAGGAATATTTTTTGTGACGCGATAGACTTTTCCGGAAAAAATCGTACTTTACCGTACGATGACGTTGTCCTCGATGCGTGTGTTTGTACTGCGCACACAATTATCAGAGCAACAGCAACGCGATAAAGATAAAAACTGTTTAAAAAGCGCATCAGATGCGTGTGTGTAGGTACCATTAGGAGTTGGTAACGTTGCACCACCCATCAGGTGGTTAGGCGATGTACCATCGAGCAATTATCTTGAAAAGACACTGCGTGTCACAAGTAGTTGTTGGTTGTCATTGGTTCTAGTAATAAGTGTTGAGGACGAATGAAAGTGTTCAATATTTTCGACATGAATTGACCTTTTACAAAATATATAAAAATACAGGTAGAAACTAAATTTAAAAATTATAGCAATGCAAGAGAGTTGGGAGAAGTAAAATGTTTGTTTTCTACGAAGCATTATTTTTCGTTACATACGTGCATCCGTAACTTAAAAAATGTTAAAACTTGTACACGATGATATTGTATAGCACCATACTTACCCAAATGAGTAGTTAATATTATATGTACACACGTATACCAATACGTAAAAAGAGAGATACCTGCACGTTGTAAATATCTTCCCAAACTATATATATACTTACTCATACGTTATAGGTGCACAATAATGAGCACAAACATATGCGCAAAGTGGGTTATTTTACATACGTAGCTATACTCACGGGGACAGGAAGAGCCAACGCGCACGTTTTTCCCCAACGATGCATACAGCATATCGAATATGTAGCGGTCAATCGTCTTTTTAGATTTTTCATGCACGCAGCTTTTCACATTGCGCGTACTCCACATGGTACAGGTATACAATTGGAATTTTAATCGGTTGGCCCATAATAAATGTGTAGGCGCGTTATATGAATACGCCGAGGCACAGGCAGTATCATCTTGCTGTCCTCTTAATTGGTGTACGGCGAATCGTCCGCTTCGAAATTCTCGGGACAACGTATACATATACATATGCTGTAGGAGTAACGAGCGTCGTTTTGTCCCCGCGCTCCCGATAATTGGCGCGTTTCGCGAACCGCCAACGGTTCGTTGATTAATGAAAACTGCGAAAAATTACGCGCGGGTGATCGCTTCCGTTCGATTTTCCTTTCTTCCTTCAATGATCGGTACAGGTGCGCACGAGAAAATCGGAGAAACAAAAGTTCCATCGGTCAAGTCAACGGTGTTATCTTCGTCGTGTTTTCGCGTGTTTATCATCGCACACGATAAAATAAATTTGATTGCGCGAACTCTCCTCCTCCTCCTCCCCCGTGTGCTTATTCGAGACTATGACGTCTCGACTGCGGTAACTGTAAAACAGCCGTGACGCCAACTTTTCAAAAGTCTCGGCCTTTTTTGTTTTTCCAGCGAGGCGCCAAAAATAAATGGCCCAGCAACGTTGCGTCCGTTTAATTGTCTGGCCATTGCATTTTATACATTGATTTTTAATATAGCGTAAAAACGACGGGAAAGAAGAAAATTAATCGAGGGTCGTTTGATTATGTTTCTAGCCAACACACAATGTCCGTCGTCGACAAAGAGGAATTGGTGCAGCGCGCGAAGCTCGCCGAGCAGGCCGAGAGGTACGACGACATGGCCGGGGCGATGAAGTCCGTGACCGAGACGGGGGTCGAGTTGTCGAACGAGGAGAGGAACCTGCTGTCCGTCGCCTACAAGAACGTGGTCGGAGCGAGGCGCAGCTCGTGGCGGGTCATCTCGTCGATCGAGCAAAAGACCGAGGGCTCCGAGCGCAAACAGCAGATGGCCAAGGAGTACCGGGAAAAAGTCGAGAAGGAACTCCGCGAGATATGCTACGACGTACTGGTAAGTACATATCATACCCTCTTCTCTCGTTTACTTTCAAGGGGTATATTATCAAGTCAGCTTATCGCCCCAATGACATTCCTCCACTAGCCGACTCCTATACCTTTTTGACGATGGTGTAGTTACATGTCCACCTAATTGGCATTAAATCGATTTCACTCATCCGCAAGGTGTATGAATCCAACGTACATACCCATCGTGGATAATACCAAACGATCTCCTTCTTACAGGGCGTGTCGATGAAATTAAAAGCGCAGACAAATATAGAGCGACTCGATGTCAATTGAAGAAATCCTCGTTGTACACTTCACTCTGTAACAGGAAGTCACGGAGCGTAGCGTCGTCTATGCCTGCAGTTCCGACGTAGGGGGGGGGTAGGAAAGGGGGTTCAAAAGAATCGCTGGGGCCTTCCTTCTTTCATCCACAATTCGAAAGATCCAAGTGCTTGGGTGTCTGCGACTGATGTGCAGGCATGTGTGCCGTTCGAGGGTACCTATATGTAGGCCAGCGAGTTATTTTCAAGGCCGCGACATGTACACCGCTCTCGCGGGTATGTAACGTAGCTTTGCTCGCGGGAATTTAAGACTATTCGGATGCCAGTCGCGGAGGGCTCTTGCGAAACTTGTCGGTTCTCGAGAGAGAAAAATTAAGAGGAACTATGTTATCGCTGGCGCAGTGTACGTTGGTATACGTTTCGGTGAATTTTACCTAGCTGTCGCTGAACAATGATTTACGTACGATTTGTTAATGAAACGGTGTACGGATTTATCGCGATGTATCGCCGTGGAGATAAGATTTTTTTAAACGCGCCGCGATAAAGGCCAATCTGCACATAAGCGTGACGATTGACATCGACGAAAATCGACCTTCGTGTGCGAAGCATGCGATAAACACCCGTAATTTGTTGTACAAATTCTTGATGAGGAAAAATGGGAAAAAAAGGAGCGGCGCTCGGGAAGGCATCCTCCGTCTTTTTTAAAAAGAATTGTGTCATTATTGTTTTTCGCAAACAAGTTTCTGACGTACGAACGAGCAAAATATCATTTTTCTCTCTTGCATATCGCTTCTTCCCCCGGCCACGCTGAGTAACATTTTACCAGGGGAGATGAGATTCAAGGAGACGAGATCACCTGCCCGACTTGAATTTCACACGGATCGATTACCCTTTTTTTTTCCCCCACTAGTTTGAGTTGTACACCGTATTAAAATCTTCCGTGCACGCATATGCACTGTATACCATGTTATTTTCTCGCCATGTGTTTATAAAAATAGTTTACTGTTTTTTTTTTCATCTCTGGCATACACGTATATTACGTGTGAGGCTTTTGTCATTCGTTCAAAAACCCGAGAGAAAATAGGTGCGCGCTTTTGGCATCGGACCATGTGACTCGTCTATCTTAGTATTTCATATACTTACTTTGTCTTTCTCTCGCGTTTCACGGTGGGCTCACATCTAGCACCACTGGGCCCAATATATATTTATAATGTGAGATGTAATAAACGTCTCTCACGAGTACATTGGTACATTGCTATGAAAAATGGTTTGCAATCATGGCACAATGTGTTAAAAGACAATAAATTTTGGATGGAGAACTACTTGGTTGTGCATATATACATGTAAACGAACTGCACGGGCAGTGGGGTACCAGTGGTTATACTCCCTAAGTGCAGGTGTATCGGTTAAAGCGCGCACATTACACCCGTCCATCTATTGAACGCCCAAGACAAACACGCGCGCATACGTACGCTCAATACGGCAGAGAGAGAATCCGGAAATTGTGTGGAAACGGAAGCGGATGCGACACGCCCGATCGACGTGTATGCCTCTCCCCTCTTCCCTCATATTGTCTTCACCAATACCGAGCACACCCACACACATGTGTGTATAAATAACAGATACGTTTGGTATATCTGATGGATCGGAGTGTGCCGCGCATCGTTGGAATTATTTTTTCTCTTTTTTTCTCTTTCAATTTATCTGTTTTCCCACTTTCGACAATTTTGTTTTTGTATAGCTCACGCGCAGTGTGGAGAGCACACCTCTTTGATCGCTGCTTGTTTGATGGATTTCACCCGAATTGCCTTTTTTCCAAGGGCTTTTCATTGTACGGAACAATTGGAAACAAGTACACGCGAATGCAGCGCAGCTTGGTTATTCTCTTTAAGATCTCTCGATATCCGCGTGCGGTTGCAAACTTTCTACCCAGCCCGTGAAAATCATCCATACTTTTGATCAAAGTGCAGCAACCAACAACACGCGGTCAATTTTATTTTAGTTGACCGTCCGTCGATTAGCCGTTGGTTTGCATCGGAACAAGTGCAAGTCAAATTGTATTCCCAGTTCGGGTGCGTCGTTTTTACCGAGGACCGACCGTGGAAGTAGAAGACGCAAGATCGCCGTCGCTGAAAGTTTTTTTCTTTCTTTCGCATCGTTGCGCTGTATTAAAATGACTTCATTTCTACTGCTTCCTTTGGCCCCATCTAGTTTCATATACTGATGATCGATTTACAGAACTTGCACGTGTCTGTATATCTCCTGTAAGTACTTGGGTACGGTTCCCTTGCTCGTTTGACTGATTAAACAAACGCGTGAAGAAAAAAAAATGTATTTGACATCGAGGGTCTCCGTCATACGTTTGGCATTTAAAAATCCCACCGGCCTCGGTCGGTCCGTGTTGTTTGTTTCTAGTTATTTTTGAGGAAAAACCGTGTTACGTTTTTCATGCTCCGATTTTTCACAGCGTCTCGACGTGGTTACGTTATTAATAAAACAAAATCGGTCGAGAAACGAGTATTGAATATCTTGCTATTGCGATTTCCCGTCTGATCAGCCGTGCATTTGCATTGTTCGTGATGTGGATCGAGTGCAGTCGACAGGGAAGAAAAAAAATACAGGCAAACCCGTTGGCACTCCCGTGCGCGCTGTTGAATTAAATACTAAAAACAAAAAAGAATGGAAGTATAACACAACTTGGTTGAGAATGTAGTTCGCACACGCGCGGCCCCAGGGCTGCTGGGCCATTTCTTTTGAAATCGAGAAGTAATCTCCCCGTTTAATTAAGCGGGCCATCCATCCATCTTTCTCTCTTTGCAGAGTGTCGTCTCGTTGCTCTTACCTTCGCGAGCGTCTGACCGTGAACGCTTGATCGAAGCGATCGTTACCTTCGGAAAATCGATAGCTCCGCTCCTCCAATTCTTTTTTTTTCCTTCTTCATAATGGTTTATGTAACCATTGCTGCTCTCCAATCCTTTTTTTTTTTTTTCTATCAAACACGTGCGGGCGTGGGTTTCCGATGGACGTGTGTGACGCGTGTGGGTTTCTTGGAAATTTGATTCTCTCTTAATCTACATCGATCTTTCGAAAATCCAATATAGTCTACTGTTTTTCCAGCAAGCTGACTTGATCCCTATGGTAAAAAGAAAATTTCAAGTTGTACCTATAAACACATGTTTTTTTTTTTTTCTTTTGCAGCAACTTCTCGACAAGTTCCTGATCTCCAAGGCTAGTAACCCTGAAAGCAAAGTTTTCTACCTCAAGATGAAGGGCGATTACTTCAGGTATCTCGCGGAAGTGGCCACCGGCGAAACTAGAAATGGTACGTTAACCTGCACACACTCCTCACTCCTGGAAATTCCCTTTTTCATCTTCTTGACCCTTAAAATTTTTTTTCCATCGGAAATCCCTGTGACGATTAATAATACAATTATCGGTTCCGTTTTGCGTTCGTTTTGATGAAACAAGTAAAAATTCTCGATGGGAAATCTGTTCGTTTATTCAGTAGCTTGTTGAAAATTTTACAAATTAAATTCTTCACTTGGACGGCTGCCAAGATTTTTGTATCCAAAGATTTGTGAGTATTATACTCTGTTTCACGACCAGAGACAAGAATGTCGCGTAATTCAACTTAATTTGAACCCAAAAATGTTGATCAAATAAAAGATACTCTGATCTAGTTTTCCGTTTTATTCGCTGTAACCGCGTATTTTTAAACTTGAAATGCATATTTGACAATAAAAAGTCTTTATGTCGACGTAAATGCCTCTTAAAGTAAAATGAAAAGTTATGCGTCTTACTCGTGAAATGTACTTGACATAAAACGTTGCTTAAGAAAGAAATTTTTTTTCATTTTTTCGAATTCCAAAGATTGCCCAAGATTCCTTTCCGTTTACCGAGTTAAAAGTAAAAGTTTCTACAAATCAAATCGAGACAGTTTGCCTTGGACAACACACACCTTTTGTAAAACAAATTAAACTTTCACTCTTTACCTCGGAAATCCTTTCCAACAAGTTATAAAGTATGGTATCACAACTAATCGAATACTAAATGAAATTGCTAACACCCTTACGGCAAAAAAAAAAAACAACAGCCGTCGTAGAGGACAGCCAGAAAGCATACCAGGACGCGTTCGAGATCAGTAAGTCCAAGATGCAGCCAACCCACCCGATCAGGCTAGGCCTCGCGCTTAACTTCTCCGTCTTCTACTACGAGATCCTCAACTCGCCGGACAAGGCCTGTCAGTTGGCTAAACAGGTACAAGCTGATACACCCCATCAAGAGGTGTCGGGACAACAACGGCGATTGGTCCAATGTGGCGCAAATTATTATAATCTCATTCTATGCCGAACACGCACATACACGCATTTTTTTACCAACTCCCCCCCCCCGTTTTTTTCGATGATACCCCATTATGTGTCTTACGTTATATTTATTTGTTGTTACTTTATACAGAAAGTTTACTTATCGACGCTGGCTCGGGTTTTTGTTTAATGTAAAGTTTCTAGATTTGAGGCATTGCATGGATCTAATCTTCTCAGAGCAATAAAACATCTCGATCGTCGTTAGCTGCATATTCTACTTTTTTTTTTTTCATGCCTTAACGTGTAATAAATGTCCACAATTTTTTTTTTGTGCAAGAAATATTTATGACTGCAAGCTGTCTCGAACTCCTGTGTGATGTAATAAATCACAATACTCAGTAAACAACGACGATCAATAGTGCTTATCCGCTCTTTACTTTATATTCATTGCCTGCAGAGAGTATGAAGAAAAAAAAAAAAAAAAAAAAATTTTAATATCAACTACCCAGCGTCGATAAAACAGTAAGAGTTTCATGTGAATATTCGCAATATAAATATTAGAGAGTAAAAAAAAAAGATATGCGGTGGTCTTGTATTCG
The DNA here is from genome assembly GCF_036245765.1 of Copidosoma floridanum. Lineage (NCBI taxonomy): Eukaryota > Metazoa > Arthropoda > Insecta > Hymenoptera > Encyrtidae > Copidosoma > Copidosoma floridanum. Next base: position 6,902,467 of record NW_028321891.1, read on the forward strand.
TGCATCGTTTACGTTACAGCAGTTGTGGAAGATTCGCAAAAAGCCTACCAGGAAGCGTTTGACATTGCCAAGGCGAAGATGCAGCCGACGCATCCGATCAGGCTTGGCCTGGCCCTCAACTTTTCCGTGTTCTATTACGAAATTATCAATTCCCCGGCGCGGGCTTGTCATTTAGCGAAACAGGTCAGACGAGAGAGAATGTGCCTTTTGTGCCAGAGTGAGCTTTTGTCAAAACTCATGAGTCATGCAGGCCGAGCCTTTTTTTTTTTAATCGAATTTTTGGATGTTGTTATGGCCCTTTCTATCCTCTCTTTGACTATCCCTAATACAGTAACACGTAAAACTCTTTAACGAGTTGTGTCGAAATAATATAGTTATAATAACAATAATAATAATAATAATAATAATAGTAGTACTCGAGTTTAATAACTTGTGCGCCTATATAAGTATGCATCTCTATCCAAGTCTGTCGATGAATCTTTTTTTAATTATCTAACGGTATCTTCCTAATTTCTCTACATGCTTACAAGTAACCCATAGGTTTGTGAGTTAGTAAAAGCAATGCGTGTGTGTTCTTGTGTCATTTAAATTTTCTTACAGCATCACGTGAGCGCCACTAACCATCGTGTGTTGTTCCTACAACTCTTGTACATGTTAAAAAATATGTAATAAAAATTTTCTTTGCATCAGTTTCTTTACTGATTGATAAAAAAAATTCAATTTTGCAATGGCACGTGAATAAGTCTAATCTCAAAATTTCATCGATTCATTATTATTTTTTCTGTTCACGTTTTGATGTAGGCGTTCGACGACGCGATCGCCGAGCTCGACACATTAAACGAGGACAGTTACAAGGACTCGACGTTGATCATGCAGCTGCTGCGCGACAACCTCACTCTCTGGACCAGCGACACGCAGGGCGACGGAGACGAGCCACAAGAAGGCGGCGACAACTAACCCTCATAAAGCGCGCGCGAGTCCTAAGAATTAAAGAAGAAAAAAAAAATCCTTCTCACCTCTCCTCCCAGTCCAACTATCCCATCCATCGTTCCCCTATTCCCCCTTCCTCCTACTCCTTCGACAAGAGAGAAAAAAAAAAAAAAAAAAAAAAACACGTCATCCCTCCTTTTTAATCTTAATAATAAAAAGAAAAAAGAAACGAGGAAGCAACAGTAAGCAGAGCAAAGAAAGAGCGTCCTATTCTCTACCATTTTTCCAACCCTACTACAACCCTCTTCATTTCCTAAACCATCTCAACACTCTTTTCTTTACCCTCGCCGCTACCTCCAGCAATACACACACCACACCACTACTACCGCCTTCTCGTTCCTTCCTTCGTATTTTGCGCACCTCCCTTTTATTTGTCAGATAGCAAGAGTCATCAACACGAAAAACACAAAAAACTATTATTACTATTATTATATATGATACATGGACTAAAAATTATGTTTTCTTTTTTCGATTACTGAAATACATACACATACGAAAAAAAAAAAAAAAAAAAATTTACACTAAAAAATTACCCCAGTGCACTTTTTCTCTCGGGCTCGCAGTGACGGGTACGCCGATGCGCTTTTGCAGGGCTGTGGCGTTCCGTCCTTGTGAACCTCGAGGCTGTATTTATACGCTCCCCCTTACTGCGTGTTGTATTATCTCCACCCATCGTACACACATATGCAAGTATGAGAAAATGAAAAATGGATCATCAGTGATGATGAACATCAAAACTCATAAACACGTAACATAAATGGTACGATATATTGAGATAATTAAGGAATACAAAATTTGTTGTAATCGTGCGATGTATTATTTAACAGCGTTGTCTCTTTGTAGAGACTGGATATTAAAAAAAAAAAATACAAAAAAAAATTGGAAAAATATATAAACGTGAAATCACGGACTCGTGGAAGCCTGTATATTCAGCCTTTGCACTAAATCTCTCTTCCCCTTTTCCCATCTACTGATCGTTCAACCTGTATGAATAAGTAAACTATGAGACCAACAAACAAAATCACAAAACATCAATTCATCTTTTTTATTCAATTTTTTTTTTTTTTTTTTTTTTTTCTTCATCTTCAAACGTTATCATTGTCTACTTGCCATTTTAAACATTACAAAATATTTCCCCAATTCCACTTTTAAATTTATTTTGAGTTGTTGACGAAATTTTGTGTTTCTCCTCTTTTCTCGTTTTCCCTCTTCCTCTCCCTATCTTTCTCTCATTGTAGAAAGAGCGGAAGAGCAATGGGTTTTTCGTGTCTCACTTTTCTTGAAATAATGGAAAAAAATTAACAAACAGTGGGAGAAGGCGAGAAAAAGGAAATGATTGATGCGTATGAACAAACAGATGTAAACGTTGTGTTTGCGAGGAACACGAAGACTGGGAAGAAGAAAAGGTAGAGAGTCAGGAGGATCTTTTTTTGGATAGAAAGAACTTAGCTTGAGTTGCTAGAGAAACAAGCAAACAAACAAATCAATACTTTACTACTATAGAATTATTAATTAACGCCCAGCTGTCATCGTTTTTTCATTAAATTAAACAGATTCGCAAATTGTTCTTGCATGTATTTATTATTATTATTACTATTATTATTAATTAAAAAGAAAACATGAGAGAGGAATAAAAAAGATATTATAAGCAAAGAAGATGGAAGGAAGAAGCGACGAGATTATTGGTTATTTAAAAGATTGAGACCTGCTGCAAAAATTGTATCACGTGGATAAATTATTGTCACTTGATTAATATAATTCATAAATATTGTAATTTGCTGCTTGATCTCGAATTCGAAGAGCAAAACTCCAAACCTATTTAAAACTAATCGTTTTTTTATTACTTTAGTGTGTTAGTTGTCCGTCGTTATTATAAAAATAATTTATTACACTATTTTTCATTGATTGATATTTTCTCCTTTTCTTTTATTATTAATGAATGCAAAAGTTTATTAACATTGTCGCGAAAGCCTTGCAAAGACCAAACCAAAATCCAAGATTTGTACACCTTCATTGCTTTATAATGAAAGAGAGAGAGAGAGAGAGAGTCATGTAATCGTGCATTAAAAAAAAAATCACATTCGTTCAACGCAAGACAACAAAACAAATCATGTGCAAAAAGTATGCATAGATGTTGTTATATAGATAAATACGAGAAGATTATGTGAAAATTTTTACATGTGCATTACAGAAGCACACTTTGTAAGTCTACGATAATGGAAAAGACAACTAATTATCTCAAGCCTCCTTTCCATTGTTCAGGCAGCGAAATACACAACACTGAAATACAAAACAATCTCTTGAAATGTAATTTTTACTTTTTGTCGTTAATTATTCTTGCGGTCGTTATTACTTTTGTAATTACTTTAGTAACAAATTTAAATAAGGAAGATTAAAATTCCAGATAAAAAAAAAAATTGAGTGTCTTTTAAAATTAAAAAAAAAATTTTCAATTATATTTATAAGTGCATCATTACGAGATAGAAAGGGAGTGAGAGAGAAGGTCACTTAATTAGCTGTGGATTGTTGCATTCTGATGAGATCTCTATACGTTTGCACGCACGTATAAACGCACTTAGTTTTTGTACGTAATCAACTAAACAAAACAAAAAAAAAATATTTTACCAAGGGAAACAAAAAGTCGATGCCTCATTTTTATCGTAGCTTAAAGCACGTATGGAAGGAAAAGAGAAACAGTTTTGGAAATAAAAGTTTTCAATCTTCTGTCGTTCGCTGTATCCGTACATGTATATTCGTTTATATGTACGTAAAGGACGATCACCTTTTATATGTGAAACAAAAAAAAAACATCTTTCAAGTAAGCCACGTGTGTGCATGCATGTATGTTCAAATTTGTGACTGCGTGCGTCACGTCTTTAATACGTAAGAAAAAAAATCCTTCCTGAAAGATAATAAATGATAATGGAACAAAATTATGTGTTAAAAAACCACCGCGTTTTTTCGAAGATAAACGTTCTATTGTCGTTGTGATATCGATATGTTTCGGTGTATCGGTGTATTTGTCTCACAACATGAATTAAAAGTCACGCAGAAGTGTTTTAAAGAGAAAATGAAAAAAAAAAAAAAAAGGAAATAATATTTCAATGAACGACACGAGGTGTGTGAGCCTGACGAAAAATCTGTGGTATAAAACCAAAATTTGATGTCTCGATCGATGTTGCTGGATGAATAATCTTTAAATATAAAAATTAATAAAAATCAAAGGAAATCTACAAAGGATTGACACAATTGTCCTCGCTTTTGGGATACATATTAGGTGCCTATTCTTGTATACGCATTGATGGAAAACAATGTCGAACGTTAATTCTGTCATCTCTTTTTGAGAGAGTGCGACGAAACGAGGAAGGAAAAAACAAAAAATGTGCAGGATGAAGGGCCCAAGGATCAGTCATATAGTCGTTTCTTTCTCTCTCACTTTCTTCGTTTTTCTCTGCACTCGCCACCTCTCCTTGCTTCCTTTTTCTCTTCTTCTTTTGAACATACTGTTAAATCGCGCTGACCATTTTAATTATTTTTACCGAGTTTCTCCTTTTTTTTTTTTCCATGTACGCACATGTGTATGATGTATTTGTATACGTATGACATATTATCATGTGCAACGTATGTGCCGAAAGCACGCGCGCAGTGTATCTCGTAAAATTTTTAAGTTTCTATTATTACTTTTATCTTTTCCTTTGCATAGAAGTGATATTAGAAAAAGAAAAAAAAAGTTGCCTTCCATCGCTAATTTCCTCCCATTTTTTTACATATTTAAGTACATCGCACCTAGAACCAAACATGAAAAAGTATATTTAGTCAAATGAAAAAAAAAAATCTCAACAAACGATGCCTTGTCAGCGATGCGCACAGACAGCCGAAGTAAACAATGCATGCAAAGATGTGCTTGTTTCTTGTTTTTAGCTTTTACTTTTTTTTACAGGAGCAAGTTTGCAATGGCAAAATTCGAATGCGCGCGCGTGTGTTCGGATTTTATTTTTTTATTACCTCATCGTTGCCATTATCATCCTATTCTACCCTTATCATTATTATTTTTTTTTTTTTATTTATTATACACATACTGCGATCATTTTTTAACCAAGAACAAGATGTATTGATTAATTGATTATTATCAGTGTGATGTGACGAGATAGAACTTAAAGAAACGGTAAACAGCATTTGGTGGTAGGAAAAAAGAACAGAGGCATGAGCGACCAAAAAAAATTTACAAGACTTGTTACCACTACAGTCACCAAAGTTTATTTAAACTCACCACGTCTTTTTGGATCGAATGGAAAATCCAAAAACAGGCATAAATAAAATTACGTTGTTCTCTATTTATAACCATCATCAAACCATCGTAATTGTAAATTATAATGATAATTATTATTATAAACGTTTACACAAAATAATAAATTCTGATAAAATGTCTGAAAAAAACAAGGCTTATACACATGCATTATATAAATATTTCTGAAATTTTTATTTTTATTGATTCAATAGAGAGAATCAATAAGTGTCTAGACCTCAACGAAGAACGAATGGTCAGGATATAACCTGGAGATCAAAGTATTTTGAGTTTTTACATTTATAAAGTTTTCACTCAGTCTTCACGACTTTGAAAAATTGTAAAAAAGAAAATTTTTTTTAGTTCGTGTGTTAAATATTATTGATTATTTCGAAATTTCAAGATTACATCACACCTGCAATGGTAATATTTGTATAAAAATTGTCAAATGTTTTTTAATTTCAGTACGAATAATCTACTTTTTTTTAGCTTGAGCAAGTACTTATCTTTTGCTTGAATTTAATTTTGATTTCCGCCGTAAAGATGGAATTTCTTGTGTTTAGTTACTGCATAATAAAAGTATTTTTTTTTGTGTTTCTTTTTGTTGTGGTTTTTAAATAATTTTGTTGCCGGTAGAATTTACGTCCGAGACTACACAGGACTAAGGTATGTATGAATAATATTAGCCAAATTAAAAAAAAATTTTTGTGTCCAGTTTTCGAGTAGTAAACCAATTTTTAATAAAAATTACATTATTAAGACTTATTTCGTTGCTTTTTTTTATTAGAAAATGCTGAAGTTATACGTATATCTTAAGAAAAGACCAAATAAATATTTTTAAAATTTTGCAAATTATTATTTACCATTTTTTACTCATACATCTTAAAACCCATATTGTTTAATAATTATCCATTATATAATTTAATAGATATTAATGGGCAGAAGGGAGTCAATACGAAATTTCAATACATTCAACTAATTGTTATTAAGATATAGTTACATAAGTTACTCATTTTTTCAAAACGTTACGTCGCAAAAGATGAAAAAACAAATTAGTTGTATTTAAAGAAAGTATGAAAATTGAAAGAAAAGACGAGGCCAGAGTACTTAAAAGAAAGTTAAAAGAAAAAAAAAATCTTTAGTCAGCCAGAAACGTCGATCCCTATGTGATTTAAGACAAGTACGTTATGGCGTCACGTTATTAAAGTGAACGAGAGTATTGAACTGCAAGTACTTATAGGTAGGGACGAAAACGCTATGATATGGAATTTTCTATACCTCGTAAGGTGGATAAAGTAATAAATAATTACTAATAATTTTTAATAAAAAAAGGATAGCATTACATTTTGAAAATGATCATTCGCTATTTTTTTTTAATGTAGGGTACACTTTGGTACTGTATTTTATACATATGGTAAAAAAATAAAAAAAATTCCATACGAAATACATTTCAAACACTAAGTACGATTCCGCACAGCATAAGTACCTAAGTTTCGAAAGGCGAGAAATAAAAAAAAAAATTAAGAACTTAATAAATAATCTGCAGAGTTGATCCAACCTAAAAATATTCCCAATTTATAAGGAAACTTTATAAATTGTTAATAACCTAACAAAAAGATTAAAAATCGTAAAAAACGAAGTAAATAAAAAAAGAAAAACTAAGCGCCTGCAATACCTGCTACCCGATGAGCACGCGCGCCTCATCTATATATGTACTTCCCCCACCTCGAAAAATTCCCCGCCCCCACACACAATCGTCTGCTCTGCATGGCAGCGGCTTTTAGCAGACGGCACGGGTACCCGCTTACAGGCGCGTGTGTATACATATATATAATACACTCATCGTATAGGGGGAGGGTACCAAAGGTCACCTTCAGATCTCTGCTCTTGGACGACAACGTCTAGAGCTAGAGAGGGATATCACACGGTGGGTGCATCGGTATATCAGTAATCGGCGTCGAGCCCTCTGATGCGACTGTCCGATGCTCGGTTGAGTGTGTTTGCCTTTATAAACTATTCGACTCCAAATAGTTCCTGAATTTTCTCAGTTTTTCTACACTTGCACGCCGTTTTTTATATAAATTTTCGTTTTCACCTGGTGAGTGGGATTATCAAGTGCTTATGTGCTCAATGAGGAATACTATACTTTTCGTATCTGTTGTGTCAGTGAATTTTGCGTGCAACCTATTGCCGACCTTGTCCTTTTGCTAGTGTGTCACATATATTATTACGTCTTTACGTCGTAATTTGTGGTGGTTTGATACTCGAATAAACTGCTTTTTCAGTCGAATTTCGCATTAACGAATGCTGATCTTGTTTGTTTTATAAATTGGTGATTTTTATTAACAACTTCCACTAAAGGATGCACCCAACTTGATAACTTATTGGGTAATTTTGGGAGAATGGGTGAATCAAGGAGAAAGAGGGGTGTTTTGGCTATTGAGGAAACGCTTCTTAGTGCATGGATTAGTCTCACTCTCACCGTGACCTAGTTTCTGTGGTCAGACCTTGACATTGAACACATGTGCAGTGTGTGCGTGTGTGTGCAGATGAAATAGAAAGTGTTGAGTGTAGATCAGAACAAAGGGGTGCAATCTATTTTTTTTTCTTTCTTTGATCTGTTGCAGATTTTACAATCTAGTGCTGCTAGTCAATACATTGATCAGCAATCATGGATGAAGAACCAGTTGCACACAGGTTTATCAAACCTGGCAGTCACAGGAACAAAGGTCTTGCTGTATTCACCAGTGGTGGTGATTCACAGGGTTTGTATTTTGCTTGTTATCTTGTGTTGAAATTTCAATTTTGAGTATGTAGATTTACGTAACGCGGTGGTTCATGACTGTCATGAAAGTTTTAAGTGAAAATTTTTCATCTTAAAGTTTAATGATTGACAGATAAGCATATATTGTGAATTTCTATTTTTAAATAACGAATTTTATACGTATTTGCCAATGATGCAACACACCACTCTTGGTAGTATGAAAATATAAGAACCTTTTGAACAATATAAATAAAATTTGTTTTTATTTTAACACTTGCTTCAAACTAACACACGTAATTGTATTATGAAAAGGATATTTTTAACTAAAATTTTAAATTCATTTCTCAAGTATTATGCAATACTTTACAGGTATGAATGCTGCTGTTCGTGCAGTTGTACGTATGGGCATTTACCTAGGATGCAAAGTTTTCTTCATCAGGGAAGGTTACCAAGGAATGGTAGATGGAGGCGAAAACATCGTGGAAGCCAACTGGTCCTCTGTATCTTGTATTATTCACAGAGTGAGTTCTGATTATTCGAAAAGCTAGAATAGCTTTATAACAGTTAATCGATAATTCAATTTATTAAGCTTAAAAAAAACTTGAATAAACGATGTTGCAGCTAGTTTATTAATAAGCCATCAATTATAGATCCCAACTATTTTTAGACCAAATAAACAAACGCATGAATAAAAATTTTTATTGGCAATCGACGCGCCTCACTCATCGAAATTGTTCACCGTCACTAGTATACAATGATTATTGGCCATTGCTAACTTAAAGTTTAAAATCAAGCCGAAAATCATACTTGTGTAATGCAATTTGTTTACTTTTGCCGCTAACTACGGGCTTGTGTGCGTGCTGCGATTTCAGGGTGGCACTGTCATCGGCTCAGCTCGTTGCAAGGATTTTCGAGAGCGTGAGGGCAGGAAGAAGGCGGCCAAAAATCTGGTGACGCGTGGCATCTCGAACTTGGTCGTCATCGGCGGTGACGGTTCGCTCACCGGTGCCAATCTCTTCAAAACCGAGTGGTCCGATCTGTTGAAGGATCTCGCTAAAGATGGTGCAATTAATTTTCTTTCTTTTCGTCCAGCACATCGAAGAGAAAGATCTTACTTTTTCGACAAAATGATTTGCAGGTGAGATTACAGCCGACCAGGCTGAAAAGTACAAGCACCTGCACATCGTCGGCATGGTTGGCTCGATCGACAACGATTTCTGCGGTACTGACATGACGATCGGTACCGACACGGCCCTCCACCGTATCATCGAGAGCATCGATGCCATCGTCAGTACCGCCTACTCACATCAGCGTACATTTATTATGGAGGTCATGGGCCGTCATTGCGGGTAAGTGATCGAAACAACTTGATCATATTTAAAATTAACCTGTATTATACTAGTGGTATTTATATTTTTCACGCACGTTACGCAATTGTGATTTTTTTTTTCTCGTTATTTAAACGCGCGATTGATTTTTTGTATTGGAATGTGAAGTCTCTCCGTTAGAAATATTGTAGACCCAAACAAAGTTCTTTTGCTCTGTGTACAAAACAGGTTTAGTCATAGCCAAGAGTCGTAATAATATGATTTGAGTGATCCTGAACTTGCAACAATCTACCATTATGTAAATTTCAATCCAATTACTTTGAGTGTGTCTAGTAAAAACTTTTTTCACCACATAGAGGTAGTTTACTTTTTCGTTTTTTTGTTCATCGAAACATAAACAAAATTTATAACTTAAAACAATCGTTTATTTTTTCGTGATCACTTTTACATACAAAATTAGATAATTACAAGTCAAGTTCGTTCAAGTTATTTTTTTATCAATGTCAATTTGATACAATCCGTGCAAACTAAGGAAATACGCTGTAATATACTTCAACACGCAAGAAACACCACAACATCAACGCCTCTAACTATGCGCTAACAAAAACAACGAACAGCACAGCTGCTTATTAAAGAATACAATAATTCTGGAAACGACATATAGGTACTTGGCGATCGTGGGTGCATTAGCCGCGGAGGCGGACTACGTATTCTTCCCGGAATGTCCACCTCCCGTCGACTGGCCTGAGAAACTTTGCAAAAAGTTGGAGCAGGCATGTCACATGAGTTTTTATTTTATTTTTCACTCCCAACTTTGATTTATTTATTTATTTATTTTTTTTATCATAATAATTTTAATCCCTGTTTATGTTCCCTATCTTCCACCCTTAAAAATCGCCAAAAGTAATGGACATTGGCCCCTCCCCACTACCACGTGCTGTCGTTGTGTTTTTACCTTTGATTTTTAATGATAAATGTATACTAACTACTTTGACTTCTTTTTTTAATTATAATTATTATACTTAGATAGGAAAAAAGTTTGTTTACATGTATATCTTTGTGTATTTTTGATTTGGGAGATGACTGACTGCACATTGATTAATACAAATTTGTTTTCCTCCTTGAGATTTGTTTAGTTAACTGCGTGTACATTCATAACAACTAAATGAGTGTTTACACGATTAATGTTTGAATGTTTTGTATTTTGTTTCATGTCATTATGCGAAGTCTACGTACTAATCGCATGTAGATAATATCACTACAGATTGGTGTAAATAAAAACTTTTTTCCATCAGTGAGATTACGTAATTTTTTTCTAGGCTTGCGTTTTCTTTGACCCCCTTTTTTTCATTGGACCACCCACAGATAATAATAATTCACCCGATTTTTTTGTCTGTGCTTTCATTCGTACAAATCGATTAGAGAATAAAAATAAACTACATAATCGTCGAGCAATATTTACATAACACGTACGAGAATCTTTACAACTGTACCAAAAGATTGACAATCATACATCGATAATCCAAATACTAACTATTTTTTTTTTCTCTCTCTCTCTCTCTTCACAGTTTAATTTTCTTCGTTATTTTTCACTTCACGCAGCCCGCCTTATGCATCGGACGGGATTCATTACACCGAAATCGCGCGAATTTCTATCTGTACATGTATGCATTTATCGCTAGATCAGCTAGCCTTGGGAATTATTGTTATTGCCAGTGATGATGAATCAAGTATTGTTCCTTTACACGCATCAGCTAGTACTTAACGATTAATAATATCATGTCGATTGATTGAGTATTTAAATAAAATGTGTATTGCACATAACGTATTATTGTTGAGTAGAGCTGCTAAAAGAGATGTGTATATCACGTAATGTACGTATATGGCTGGTCTTTTATTGCGCGATAAAAGAAAAAGTTTGATAATTGGAGGAGTCGGCAATTGGCGGATGGGATGATAAAACGCAAATTATTTAGGAATTGGCGCGCTTTCATTCAGTTGAGTATTGTAACATTTTGCAGCTATCTGGCTCTGGTGACAGCTATATGTAGCGAGGCAGACTATGTTTTCATCCCAGAGTGGCCGCCGGAGCAGGATTGGCCGAACAAGCTCTGCAAAAAGTTGATGCAGGTTCGCTAAAACAACCACCACACATGTATCATGAAAAAAAAAAATATTTATATATATATTCTTATTTTTCTCTCTTTATTTTCATTTCTCTCTTTCTCTCTCTATATCTATAATTTCTCTTATCTTTTCTATACTCGTTTGCATTTTCTGTCGCCACTATAATTATACATCATTTTATAGATAAAGAGCGCAGAAAGATTGCATACATAAAATGTATCTTGCGCTTTTTTGCTTGTTTTTATTTTTTTATTTTTTTTTTTCTTCTTCTTCTCCAATAACACTGTTGCTTATTTAAATTCCCCTTGTTGCAATGCTGATTTTTTAAATTTTTTTATGTATGTTGCGCCTCGATATTCAAGTATTGTGAGTTTAATTTTTTTCTTACTATGTATATATACGTCTCGAAGCGTGTACATAGTTAGTTTTTTATAATGCAGTTTTGAATCTATCAACTTAATGAAGCAATAAGGGTTTTTGGAAAACAAAATATCATAGCTGGCCGAGATGAGTTCGAAAAATCGTTGTTCACGAGTTTTGTATGAAAATATAAAAATCGGTATCCTCGTGAATGCGCATGATTATGTCGTAACATATGACTTATCTCGCCGTATTGCTTGGAAATTTCATACTATACTAATTGGCGCCTTTCGATGGACAAGATCTGCCGATTTTCGATTAAATAATTTTTTCCTTGTATGGTTTGCGTTACGTCAAAATATTTCCGTTTCACGTTTGCTGCCTGTTCGAGCACTTGTTCGCGTGGGAGGATTATACAAATACGATTCACAACACCTCGCGATAAATAAAAAAAATTGAGATTTGTTACACGAAGAAAGTACAATACTCGAAGGGCTTCGCGAAGATAAATACGGTTCGTGCCCTACTACAAAAAATGTGATTTAAGTTTCCCACGAAAAGCATAACGATTCCCAGCTGTAAGTGTACTCTTTTAAGAGTCTTTCTTGTTTTTCGTTAGGAACCTAATACAAGGTTTTTCAATTGTACTTGTATCTGCATGTATATGTACGAGCCAATATATTATCCATTCAGATTCTGCTATCTTTTACATTTTTATTTAAATGCACTGCACTATTGGAAAATCGGCGTTTAGCTTTGCCATTGTATTTTATACTATTATTAATAATGTTGTCGCATTTGCTTGGCTGTTATTAAGTCTCCCGATATTTTGGTGCGAATGATCTGTATGTTGAGATTCAAACAAATCCATCAATTTTTCATTTCTCATTTTTTCTGCATACCTATGTGTATATAATTTATATACACATCACTCATTCGTCTTCACTTTACACGGCCATTTGCGTGTTATATTCAGATAAAACGCGCCACTTATACGCGGCTGCTGTGTCCGAGAGTCATATGCTTTTACCGCTTGTCTCTCTCTTTCTTTGTTTTTTCTCTTTATATCCTAACAAAAAAAATGTTGTTGTTGTTGTTGTTTATGTAAGTGTTCTTTCCTGTTTTTTTTTTTTTTTTTTGTTTACCAGTTGTTGCTTAAGTAAAATAAATTGCGGGCATACACTTGAATGTAATGATTTTCGCCAAAAAAAAACTTTCACATTTATTGTTCACTATTTAAAAAGGGATGCCCATGTTTTTGCGGGAAAAAAAAAAATTCGCACACGATTGAATTCAAGCATAGCATTGTCGTGCGCTTCTTGCTCTTGCTCTTCCTCGCCTTGCGTACTTCGAGCACCAAGTATGAGAATTCCTCCGTGAGAAAATCAAAATTTTCCCAAAAGCGCCTATATTTGAGGGGTAAAAAAGCTTGTAAAACATGTAACACTCGCCTTTAAAAAAAAAAAAAAACAGGAGCGTCTCACGGGCCAGAGGCTGAACATAATCATCGTAGCCGAAGGCGCCGTGGATAGGAACGGCGACCCCATCACCGCCGAAAAAGTGCGCGAAGTCGTCGTCGAAAAGCTCCAGCAGGACACCAGAATTACCGTTCTCGGCCACGTGCAGCGCGGTGGCAACCCTTCGGCCTTCGATCGTGTCCTCGTAAGTCCAGATCTTCGCAATAATGTCATCATCAGCCATGTGGTCCTGTGCACTTATTGTTTTTCCTCAGGGCTGTCGTATGGGTGCCGAGGCCGTGATGGCCCTGGTCGAGGCCTCGACTGAAACAGAAGCTTGCGTGGTCACCCTGGACGGTAATCAGGCGGTTAGGCTGCCTCTGATGGAGTGCGTGCGCCGAACGAAGGCCGTGGCTCAAGCTATGGCCGACAAAAACTGGGACTTGGCCGTGCAGCTCCGTGGAAAGTAAGACATGGGTGATACTTTTTTTTTTTTTTTTTTTTTTTTCGTTCAATCGGCTTTTACGAGCAAGTTCCTCATTCGATTGGTTTTTACAGGGGCTTTGTTCGGAACTTGGAGACTTACAAGATGTTGACGCGCTTGAAGGCTCCGGTCGACGTTGATCAGAAGGTGAGATCCATGTTGAAAACGATGAGGAATTTTTTTTTTTTTTTTTTTCATACAGCAGGTTTGACGATAAAGTGGAGGAGGGGTACATGTACGCATATTGTGATTTTATTACCAAACGTCTTGATCCACTTTCGATTGAACCTGTGTGTAAATTTAACTGCGACTGTTGCTGTTTACCCAAATAAAAAAACACCCATGTTAACCATCACTTTTTTACAAACACGTGTTTTCTTTAATATTGCTTCAGGAGGGAGGTCATCCTACATTGACCAAGGTAATCCAATCACACTTTTCGTCTATTCGTCTATACCAAGTGACTTGAATGATCCCAAACGAAACGTCTATAACATTTTTTCACACGTTCGTTTCCTTTTGTACACCTATAGTCGTCCATATGAATAAAATTCTCACTATAGTTTTCCCCGTCATTAATAATGGTCTTTTTGTTCCTCTCTTACGATATAGCAATACACAATGTGTGGACAAGTAAGTTTACATCAGACATACCAAAATTGTTTTTCGCTGTTTGTAAAAAAAACTAGGAATGCCATTGTCTTTTTTTTCAATTTTTATTATCATTTATGTACCAACTTTAAGTTTTCAAGTTATTTCGAATGAAAGCTTAAGCATAAAAATGAAAGTTCGGTCGTTAGGACAGTCACCGAAACCAAAGAAGCTACAGGACGCTTCGATTACGTTTTATTCCTGTTAACGTACGCTCTTGTGATACCTAACTTTGGTTTCAACAACTCACATAGGGTGGTTTTTAATACAGTCCAACCCAGAAACCATGAATGTTTATTGTCACCACTGTCAAATAAATTAGATTAGAAAGCATTACTAAAAGTGTACCCAAAGGGTTTTTTTTTTTTTTTTTTTTTTTTTTTTTTTTTAATTATTTTGATCGTTCAAACTTTGGCGTTGACGCTTAAAAACGCTCGTTATATTTTATTTTTCTTATTTTCAAGCCTTTCAGAGAACCATATAATTTTAATTTAGATATCGCAACTAGGTTTGCACGCTGCTATTGTTCGCACTTCTGCAATGTTTATTATCAAATGTTAAGTGTCGCGACTAAACAATACGAATCTTATTTACAGGACCACTACACATTGGCGGTAATGCACGTAGGCTCACCGTCGTGCGGTATGAACGCTGCGGTACGTTCATTCGTGAGGAACTGTATCTACCGTGGTGACAAAGTACGTAACAGCTGATTTTGATGTGATTTCAAAGACGGAGAAGAAATAAAACCAATCCTTCCAGGTTTACGGTGTAATGGATGGCGTCTTGGGTCTAGCCACGGGCAAACTCAAGCAGATGGATTGGCCGTCTGTGACCGGTTGGGTAGCCCAGGGAGGTGCTTATTTGGGTACCAAACGAGCTCCGCCAAAGGACGAACAGTTGCCCATGATAGCACAAAAGTTGAAAGAGTTCGGAATACAAGCTCTCTTGATCATCGGTGGTTTTGAAGTACGTACGCCGTGGATTTATCAAATAACTCATTCGCCTGGATAATACGTCCCTTGTAATTTAATACCGTTTTTGTTCGAAAGGGTTTACAAACCGGTCTCAGCTTCTACAACGCCAGAGACAAATTCCCCGAGTTCCGCATCCCGATTGCCATGATTCCAGCTACTATAAGTAACAATGTTCCTGGAACGGAATTCTCTCTGGGTTGCGATACAGCTCTGAACGAAATCACGGAGGTACTAAATAAAATATCATAAATAGATCACTAACTGAGCATGAACTTCGTCACGAGTTTACGTTCTTTTTTTTTCCCCCATAAAGATTTGTGATCGTATCAGACAGTCAGCCCAAGGTACGAAGCGCCGAGTCTTCATCATCGAAACCATGGGTGGTTATTGCGGCTATCTCGCCACGCTCGCGGGTCTGGCCGGTGGTGCCGATGCAGCCTACATCTTTGAGGAAAAGTTCAACATCAAAGATCTGAACCAGGACATCATCGCCATGGCGGCCAAGATGTCCGAGGGCGTTCAGCGCGGTCTGATTTTGCGTAACGAGAGCGCAAACTCAAACTACAATACCGAGTTCATGCAGAGGCTATTCAGCGAGGAGGGCAAAGGTCTGTTCAGCTGCCGCATGAATATTATCGGTCACATGCAGCAGGGCGGCTCCCCTACACCGTTCGATCGTAACTTGGGTAAGCGAGCATTGAAATGGGGATTATTGGTGTTGCAGGTGTGTAAAATGATAAAACATTTACGAGTGGTTTTATTTAGGTACTAAGATGGGATCAAAGGCCGTGGAATGGTTCACGAATCAGTTGAAAAAGGATGCTCAAGCTGATGGAACGACAGTGTCAAATTCACCCGACAGTGCCGTCATGCTGGGTATCGTCAGACGTCAATACAGATACACGCCATTCAGTAATCTCATCGACGGCACCGACTTTGAGTAAGTCACATGTTGTATGTTTGTATGAAAAAAAATTTTTTGGACACGTTGAATGCTCGAATCCTTGGGTTTTTATGTCATCGTGTTTAGCGAAACTGCAGTAGAATAAACGCTACTTCTTATTGTTGACAAAAAATTTCCAAAGAAACATTTGGCCGTCATCCAGAATCGTTATATTTTCTCTCTTACACCGAGCTGCTCGCATTGCACATGCAAATGTCAAGCGCGTATACACCTCTAAAAATAGAACTCGTTGAGGTTCGAAAAGAAACAATATCGATTTTTTAAAAACTTTTTTAAAGTTAAATTTCAAAGATGTTTCGGAAGGTGTTATACGATTAAAAAGAAGGAAGCCCCCATTAAAAAAGAGAATCCTCACTTGTATTTTTGCAGACACAGAATCCCTACTTACCAGTGGTGGATGAAGCTGCGCCCGCTACTCAAGGTACTGGCGAAACACGATTCAACGTACGAGGAGGAGGGTTTGTACATCACCGTCGAGGAGATGGACAAGGACAACGACGCGCCTCTCGTCTAAATGACCGTCGTCTATTTCGCGTACGCCCCTCAACTTTGCTCTTATTATTTTTTCCTAGCCAGTATTCCGTTTTTTCTTTTACTTTATTTTCACAAAATCTCTCTATGTATGTACCATTGATAATTTTTTGCAAGACGAGCTAAAAATAACAAATTGCTATACTACGGTAAATGCTCGAAAATTGTGCTATAGGAAATTTGAATGGCGGCTCTTTACGTACACGCGCATGTACGTTACAATGTCGTTCGAGACGAGGAGCTGGTTACTTCGTCGTCGAGACGAAATGAGCGTAAATCAATTATATATAAATAATAGTAATAATTAATGAATTGACATGTTCCAATACATTATATTATTTAGTGAAAATTGAATTCAGTGACACGCGGACACTGTACTGCTTTGAATAGAAAAATTAAATATCCAAGTGTGTTCTGTTGCTACAAGGCGGTCGCTGTAAAGATAATAAATGTAGAAAATGTTGTTCAATTATAGAAAATGAGTACCCTCCATTTTCTGGAGAGTTATCGGTCAAATGTGACAAACAAATCGTACATTAGAAAAAAGAAAAAAAACATTACTTCTGCTGTCGATCAGCCGTGCGAGGACCTTGATTTTTTTCATATATATTAGTTTTATTTTACATAGATATATTGTATACGAGCCCTTTTTTAAACCCCATGAATAAAAAAATATATTTTAGTTTATGATTGATCGCGTTTAATGATTTTTGAATCCTATTATGAAACCGTAACTATCAATCATTCAATCGCACGGCTGAAAACAAACTCGACCATCGACGAATGTCCGCAACAGATAAATAAATGAACTTGTAATAGCCGTACCCAACGCGCGTCCACGCTATATGATACCTCGAAGAAAAGTACGTTAGTGCATGTACGTACCTATACGAAACCACTTTGGCACTGACACAAAAATCAAAGAAACGTACAAGTCACCTCCAAGGCTATGATGTGTATGCAAGAAGTATAGGTATCCTAAAAATTGATCGGGTCGATCCCGATCATATTTAATTGTTTATGGTGTAGAAATAGATAGAAATTGACAGTACAAGAAGCCGGCCGGTATAAGCATATTTCTCGACGATTATTATAAGGCGTAATTTTCTTTCCTGTGTACGTATAATTCTAAATGTTTACGCAAGTTATTGAAGCTGATTGCGATGTTTTTATTCGCTGATCATTAAATATTGTCGATCAAGGCGATGTTGTGTTGTTTTTTGGCCTCTACATATACGTGTTTCATTTAACTCGACGTGTCGTTGTTGTTGTAAAATCGAGTGTTAAGACTCGTAAATAATCCGAAATTCGGACACATCCTATGTGCTATACATAATGCCGTATTCGTTCCTTTCGTTCGCGCAAGTAACAAAAAAAAGTACACACGAGAGCCGATCGCTGCGCGTAACGAAATCCTCGACGAGCTACGCACGGATTACTGAAAAATCGTGTAAAGCTTGTTTGCTCGTTCGGAAAAAAAAAAAAAAAAATACGACAACCAATGGAGGATGTATCCCACTATGTCAATCTCTCGAGGAATTAAAATGTTATACTCTTGACATGGCGTAGTGTATACATGTGTAGGTATTATTACAATAAATATCATCTAAAAACCAGATATTTTCAGTTTGCATAAAAGAGCAGTATATATATTTTGTGAAAAGAACAAAAACGCCATTTGTTACAGTGGTGACTAGAACAAAGAAAAAAAGGATCGAATTGTTATATTTTTCGAGCAATAAATGTAAGTCAACTAAATGGTGCGCTTATTAATACAGGTATTAAGGAGGTTCGTTATTTCAAATAAATTTTAATTTGTTGTAATCAACAAAACAACTTGATGAAACCTTACGCAATTTTACGAAATGTTCTATATTGCTAGCAAAGATGTGATATCTTACTCGAAATGATTTTTAACGTGTTTTAATTTTTCTAAGCTTATTTTGTTTATCAGAAATTGCCAGGGGTTTTGAAAACTTATTTGATTTTTTAGTTAATTTCTGAGAACGATATGTAACGAATATTATTACCTCAATATCTCTGCCATTGGGTTTTATGAAGATTTTTTTGTTAATTATTACAATCGAAGGTTCTATTTTAATGTAACAAACCCCCACAGACGACGCAGTATAAGAGTAACAATTTACTGTGAATACTATTATTGCCTACTAAAAACAAAAGCGTACAATAATCTAGGCAAATTTAGTTTATTTAGTGAAAATTGTAAGAAATAAAAAAACGACTAACAATCAAGAAAATGTGGGAGATAAGGGAAAAGAAGAGAAAAAAGAAAAAAAAAAAAAAAAGGAGCGGCACCGGGGATCGATATATAGGACGCGAGACAGTCACGCCAACGGCGGAAGCTTGTACACACCTGCACGTGTACACGAATATATATGAACTCAATCTCCGACAAGCCGCAAAAAATACTCGGTGCCCATTCTTTCTCCTCTTCTTTGGTCCCCTTGTTCTTTTTTGTTTATCAACGCACTCTTCAAACGTCATCTAGTCACATATTTATATTAAAATTTTTTTTTAATTATAACTTTGGAAGCATATCCTCGATGTTCTTCCTAATGAAGCTCCACTAAAATCGATGCACAATTTTTTGTTGGATCTTGCCTTATCTTACTGGTAGGATTTTGATCGTTTTCATGATTTATGGAGTGCCTCATACTAATTATCCAAAGAATTTTTGTATTTGCTGCTTTATTTTTTGTCTCTGGCCTCGGCATCTGTACACCTCACCAAGCCCGGAAAATCTACATAATAAAAAGTCTCTTAGCCATTCTCTAAGCTATATAATATACGGCAGAACTGGCGTACAGCCAATTTTTTTTTTTTTTTTTTTTGTTGCTTTTGGAATTTCTGATGTACTTGCAAGCCTTCGTTTCAGAAGCTGAGAAACAACTGCTCCCTAGTTCTGTTTTTTTTATTCCGAGTCAGTTACAATAATTTCAGACTTACGCAGTTCAATCGTCTTGAGTTGAGATTTTTTTGGAATAAAGTACAGTACCAGGACCAAAGTATTCCTCAAATATAAGAAGCACCTACTTCGTGAGATCGACTATTTATAATTTTTTTCGCCTCATTACATCAACACCCTCTCCCAATAACGATCATTTGATAGTTTTCGATTTAATCTTATCTAAAAGTTTTGCCAACACTTTTTACTTTCTTTATTATTGGAGGAAAAGTTCTATGTATTTTCGAGAAGCGGCGAATTGAGCTTCTGAAAAGTCTCCGGCGCTTGAATCTTGAAAGTAAGGATTTTTTCCTCTACTTTAATTAGAGGAAAGAATCCGCCATCGCGTTTGCTCCCTTTTTCCCCTGCGTTTTAAAAAAAGCCGATAAAAAATTTTACTCACATCAACGCGAAACTCTTGAAGAGAGCGTTTTGACAAATTCAAGTATACCAGTTACTGTTTGAAAAAAAAAAAAAAAAAAATTAAATGAATAAACAAAATATGTGCGTTGTTTTGAGAGACATGAGGATTATATTTAAATAATTGACGGATGATGCGAGAAGTGAGGCGCGGCTTGACGTCGTTGTTGCAAAGATTGTGTAACATGTGTACCTATTGAGAAAAATAAAGGAATAAAAAGAGATGCATACATTATATATATTGTTAGTTTTATGTCGTGCAAATAAACTATGTCTTGTAAAAAAAATTGTTGTGTGCACTTTTTAATAAGTATTACCTACTCCTGGTAGATTTTTTTTTTTGCAACACTGTTGTACATCAATTTCGATTTACTTTTACAATTTTTATATTACAAAAAAAATAAATTAACTAAAAAAAAAAAAAAATTAGAACACTCCGCTCCAACTTCGGCTTAAGAGTAATGAGATTTTAAATTAAAAAAAGAAATGGTGAAAGTGACGTGGAAACGATTCGAAAATAGAGAGGAAAAAAAAAGTATGAAGTTCTTGAAAGTAAAGAAGATTTAAGTTTCGGTATAGTAGGTACATATATGGAAGCGTAGAGTGTAACAAGAGCAAACCTATACGAAACTCTTGGTGGCCCAGAAAAGTAAAGAGGCGAAAGAGTGCAACGAAAAGAAAAAAGAAAAAAAAAGAACAAGCAAGTGAGGTGGGTGGGAAAAGAGCAGAGACGAAGAATCTTTCCCCGATAATCGTCACTCGCACGGGCGACGCTCCAGGGATGTGTATAAAAGTGTATATGACGACAATTCGAGTATATGCACGTGTATGTATTGTATGCACTCGGTTGGAGTAAGTGTGTGTGGTGAGCTTGCGTCGATTTCCCCAAACTAATCGACCTGAAAACGTTAACCGCTGAGCTCGAGCGTGGGACGAAAAACTTGTGACGATCTCTTGGGCAATAGGGGAAAAAAAAATAATAGAAGAAAGGATAGCTCACCGAGACGAAAGGAGTAGAAAACGACACGCGAGGGAGAGCGTATGGAAAACAAAAAAAACCGAGGGTTAATTTTGAAGCGAAGAATTTGAAAAATGAGGTGGTGGAGGTAAAAAACGCGCCAAGTGAACTGCTGTGTGGGGTATTTTTTTTTATCAAGTACTTCAAGAGGATTTTGTAACAGTTTGATTATTGAACTCGTTCGAGAAGAGTTTGTATATATTATTTCTCCTTAGGTTAGCAAAATTTTCTAAATAAAGGATTAAAAATTCACAGTGTACAGATAAAGCTGTGAAATGTTGATATCATTTTTTTTTTTTTAAATTATACTGAATTGATATAAGTATTTGATAAAATTATATTGTATTCCTTGTGACTCGGATATTATTGTCAATTCACAGTACTGTACAGCTTCAAAGTTAAGTATACGTATCAGTGCGATGGTTCCCAAGAAAAGCAAACTCGCAACTTCATGGAAAAAAAAAATAAAAAAAAAATAAATAAAATAACAAGAAGAGAAACCATTCTTCTCGGTGGAGCAGGAAAAAGAAAATTGCAGAACTCGGGAGGAAAAAAGGAATAACCCAGGCGGCAGACTCATCCTGTTAAAAATTTACACCCAGCCTTCCTCTCTCTCTCTCCCCGGCAAGGAATTCCCTCGTTCGATTCCCGCGCTCCCGGAGTAAAGGGTCTCGAGCCCGTGTCGTACGCGCAGACACAGGGAAAGACTCGACGGAGCCAAATTGAAGCTGAATCTCGAGGACGACTTTATATTCGGAGTGTGGTGCACGCGCGAGACAGTAGGTACAGCAAAGGTAGAAAAAAAAACGCGTGTGCCCTATCTCTTCCTTTTTTTTTTTTTTTTCCTCAACTCCCCGGCTGCAGCTTTTGCTGTTACACACCGACTTGGAAATTCGCTTTAAAAAGTTCACCCGAGTCGACCGAGCCCCTCCTACGCTTTGCCTGAGTTTTCAAGATTCATTTTGAGATTCGGGCCGCCGGTGCAGAATGCACCTTATCACATTTTATTCTCATACCGAGTCAAACAAAGGAAAAGCAGAACCATTTGTTTACCTTGGGATCTCGGCCGCCGCGTGTGATACACCGAGCGAAGGGGGTGGTGGGGGGTGGAAAAAAAAACTCCCTCTCTCTCGAGAACACTATCATCCTCATCCGAGACGTGTTTAATGGGGCCTCGGGATCCGGTTACAAATTGGTTGATCGATTTCGTCGACGCGCGCGTGCCTGAAATTCTTAACGAGGTTGTTTAAACCATACTCGCCGTAGATAATACTATACCTGGCGGCAAATATCGAAGGTCAATCAAGGCATCCACCCATTAACAATGTTTTGTTTTTTTTTCACCCATCCTGTGAATACATTTATTCACTAAACAGAGGACAATTATTTCTTTCTTTCGAGGAAACCTCGCGCTCGTCGCAATCGCAAAAGCAGCGCCGTGCGAACGGGCACAATGAAGTTTTTAATTAATCACAACAACGAGCTGCAAGCTCGGAGGAAAAAAAAACAAGGAGTGACAACTTGGGTGGAAAAAAAAAAAAAATACGCGCACCACGGGAATTTTTGTTTTGTTTTTGTATTTAATCACAATTGAATGCAAACTCGGGGGGAGGAAAAAACATGACAAAGACGCGACGCGGTTTTAATTCAGATGTATGTGACGTCGAGGCGCGTACTCGACAAAAGGGAGAAAAGGGCGAGGGCATGGAAATTTGCCAACTCAACCATACGCTTTGCTGCAGCACCAGAGCACTGTATGTATGTATAGGGTTGGAGGGGGGGGGCAAATTAAATGCGTGAGGGAAAAGGGTGGAGCCCCTACGAGGGAAGCAGAGGGAAATTCAAGGGTGATGCGCGAGGGGCTACGCGCTCGTGATATTCGAGGACGATGGCTCTTTGTGAGTGCGAGCGAAAATTGCGGAGCGAAGCGCACACGGAGAAGTTACCATGAAAGGGATTGCCGGTGAAGGGTGGGAATAAATGTGAAATTGTCAATTTCAAAATAGGTTTCTCCCTGCTTGCTCGGGAAAAAGTGAAATATTGCGGGGCTTTCGTTTGAGTCACTGTACACGCGGATTGTGGATTCAAATCAAATCCAATGACACACCCGACTATACGAGTCTAGTGTGCGCTGTAAACTCAATTATATTCGTTTTCTTCAATGAACGATTCAATTTTTTTTTTTTTTTTTTTTTTTTTTTTGAGAAAAAAAAAACTTTCCTTCGATCAAACTAAATTTACGTCACTCAAATGACACAACAAGCTACAACTTTTTTTTTTTTTTTTTCTTTAATTTCGCTCGTAACCCTTTTTTTTTGGATGAATGTCGACCTGCGACTTTGGAGAACTGTCCTCGCATTTACCTCCCGTTACTTTCCTAAATGTGTCCGCCTTACATCCAAACTCAACGATCGTCCGCGCACAAAAGTGATTTTCGCATGATTACGCCTTTTACCAGTAATTATGCACAATTACGTGTGCTACTCCCTAAACGACGGAAAATCCAAAAATTGCTACCCATTGTTACCCACCTTATTATCCAAATATCGAATAATTACCAAGTTAATAGTATACGCTATTTAGTAGAACAAAAATAAAAACTCGTATACGCCCGCCTAATTGGTGCGTAGTAATCACTAATGCATGCAATTAGCTATTATTCGCTTATATTATGCAGCACGTATATACACAACTTGTACTTGCTGGCGTTGTATACAATATAACGTGTGTACGGTGTAGGTACACGTCGTACAAGCAAATGGCACGTGTAAATCAAAAGTTACAATTTGCCGTGTCGTATACGTAATACCATTCGCATACATATGCAATGAGCCGTGGTGAGCAATTGATATGTTGCATACGAATTACTGTTTATGTATGTACGCTTACAGGTGTTTGTACTTGTGTTTGTACGTAAATACGTGTGAACCGTATTAAATTGTATTTCGTGGCGCTATACGTAAATTTATTGGAAATAAAAATTTGTAAAAATTAACGATGAATTAATTTCATTTTTTTTTTTCTTAATAATTTTTATCATTGCCATTATTGCGCGTGACACTGCAGTACCAAAGACTAATTTATGCACATGGTAATAGTAGTGGGTACATCTATATTTTTTACACGTGTATGCAAACAGGAAATCGTTGACCACATAACGGAGTTGGAGCCTCGGAATACAAAGATTTATACAATAGAGGCATAAAACAATGAGTTGAAAGGTAAGCGACCGAAAGGTTCAAGAAAGATATTTTAGAAATACATGAAAAAAAAAAGAATGGCAAAAAGTTGAAAGGTAAAACAACTATATTGTTATGAAAATGGTAAACAACCAGAGATTGATAGATGAAAAACAAAAAAAAAAAAGAAATATCCAACATAGGGACAAAGGCGGAGCCACGGAAACTTGGCCACACACAATCGCCGAATACATAATATTCTTGGTTAGTAATATGGATTACACTCCCAATGATTGTTATAATACAAGCTCGAAGGGTTGTCGCGCGGTGAGACACGAAGAAGGGCGAAGCCCCACAGTGTCCACTTATATATATATTATGTACACGGACAAATATGCTTAACCGATGACCGCAAACGTAGGCTTATATCCGGTGAAACGTCGTGATGGAATCCGAGCACCACCGACGACCGCACTAAACCTACTTCCCTTGCCCTTACCCTCCATTCGAAAAGCTCCACCATCATCAGCAGCAGCTATAAGTACAGAGAGAGAGAGAGAGAGGGTAACATCTTAGTCAAACAGAGTAGTATGCGAGTGTGTACGTACAAGTTGACACAAATGGCAGTGATGATGGGTACAGTAAACCATAGCACGCGCAGCTGTACAGTGGGCGTGGTGGGCCGGAGCAGAGAGAGAGAGAGAGAGAGTCACATCATAGCCTACGTACCTAAAATGTACCCCTGTATGCGTGTACCCCACGAACTTGCACCCAAACGAAAGTAGCTTACACGTATACAGAGGCCTGAACTTGTGCAGGAGAACGAGAGAGACAGAGAGAGAGAGATTGCATCGAGGGCAAGGGACGGAATCAGAAAGCGGTCCAAAAGCCGAACACGAGGGAGAAAGGGACGTATACATATATTTGACGGAGAGCTTGCGCAAGCGCTCCTACTCGCCTCCCCCGGACGGTGCAACGTGTGTGTGTGTGTGTGTGTGTGTGTGTGCCGTACGACGCACACGTCCGCGTCCTCCCGGCTGGCGCGCGCCACGCAGCAGTGCGGCCTACAGCCAGTTCGACCCCTCGCGTTGGCCCGGACGCTCTCTCTTTCTCTTTCTCTACGCACGCACTTGACGAAATACGTGGGCCTAAATAATTTACTTGGCATGTCGTGCTAACGCCCGTCCGCGCCGCGACGATGTAAGGACCGATAAAAAGCACGGAAATTTTTCTTTTTTCCTATTGTTCGTTTTGTATTTCCTCTCCCCCGCCCCCCCGTTTTGGGAGAAAAAAAAGTGCGCGCACCGTGGCACGGGAATCCAGAAACGACAATACACGTAGACGCACCGCTCGAGGATTATATATATATATATATATATATATATATAGGTGCGCGAGCAGGAAGGAAAGGAGGGATGCTGTGCGCGACGACGAGATAGATCCGCCGGGCGGGGGAGGAGGGAGTGTGTGCAGGTTACGAGGCCAGCGGGCCAGCAACCACTATACCGCTTTCTCCCTCCGCGTGCACGTACAGGGGTGTTGCCGAAGAGGCTCACGCGCTTCCTTGTAAGCTCTCTCTCTCTCTCCGTGTCCTGCGTCTCACGGTTACGATTTTTTTTTTTTTTTGCTCGCAGGAGCTTTGTCCTTCTGTTTGCGACGAAGGCTCCGGTGTGTGTAGGTAATACGCAGCTAACGTGCAGGATTATTCGAACGATACCTGGTTCCATCGTAGTGCGCGTGAGATGGTTATCGGTGGCTGTGTGTGTGTGTGTGCTCGTGGGTGTGCGTGTGATCGAGTGCCCGTAAATCAGCTGTGACAAGCTCGGTGTTGAGCTTTGTGGAATCCTGTTATTTAATTTTTTTTTTTTTTTTTTTTTTTTTCCCTCGTTTGACGTGCGCGTGGAAAAGGGACGAGAAGAAAATGTGGCAGGAGGCGGTTTCGAGGGCGATGGCATCGCCGATACGCGGAGGTGCTGTCCTGGTAATGAGGAGGCCAGCGTCCGACTACGTTTTGGCTACAAGAGACTCGGATCTCTCTCGTAAGTTTTACCTTTATTATTTCAACTTCCAAGCTTTTCAGGTTTACGGCCGGTATCTTCTTTTCCCTGACCCCCATATTTATTTTTTCATTCGTTGCCAACAACAAAGCTTTGAGGCTATATTTATTATATTTTTGACGAATTGGCACATAACATTTTGTTTCATAAAATCCGATGAACGATGTATACCATCCTTCGCTCCCCCGTTGCAAACAACAAAGGTGGTACGATTCCCGATTCAAAGCTCTTTCTTTTTCGAAAGTGGTATATACCCCCCACGCCCCTGCCCCTCGTCGGCCGATTCAATTACTCATCCCTGCATTCACGTTTAACGAGAAATGAATGAAATTTCCAGCCGCGCTTCAATAAACAACCAGCTTCGAACACAAAAGGGATCCCTTCACCGCCACCCCTTTTCAATGTAGCTAAATGGCGCGTTATTTATTATTTTTTTCATTTTTTTTCAATTCCGACAAACGAAGAGGAGTACATAGCACAAAGATCCAGGAGTTGGGGGAAAAACGAGGGCTGATGGGATGAAAAAAAAAAAGTCAATCTCGTGAAATTCGAGTGTATTATAGTATAGCTACACGGCCAAACAGGAAGACGGCCTCAAACGCGCATTAGCCGTGGCATTGCACTCTTTCGCTTCCCTGCTCTCTTTTTTATTTCCGCGTCGAATCCTTTGCTCAAACAAAAGCGCGCAAATAGCAGTTTACGAGCATACATGCTATAGTCTCTTGCGAGGCGGCCGAGACGATTTGGCGGCGCAATTTATCGTCATCGGCATTCGCGCGAAATGTGCGGAAATATATATATATATTTTTAATGGTTAACCTAATTTAGAACCTAGGTAATTAATATGGCTCGGGGCAAACTGAGCACGTCCAATCGGTGTATTTGTTGCGAAACTCGATTATTCACTGTACAGTATATGTGTGTGTGTGTGATGTATAACGAGCTTGCACGTCCAGGCGAACGAATATCCTGCGAGGAACTTTGCCCCATGACGCGACCCCTTTTACTCGAACAATTAACCTTACGCAGAAACTATTATTATACAAGTTACGTGCCCCGCACACTGGGGCACCATTGGGTTATTCAACTATTCGAACGCAAATGGAATTGCTATCGGCATATCGAATGTTACACGTCAATCATCACGTCTATATATTGGTACGACATGTTTCTTCGTTGTTTGACATTGAGTTTATTAATTTATTTATTTATTTATTTATGATCTCTAACAATGTGCAGTCGGACCGCAAACGGTACCAGCGTGTTACACGCACGTCGTACCTCTACAGTAAAGTTACATCATGATGTCGTAATTGGCAAGTGCAATAATGAAAACTCGACAAGAGCCGAATATATTATGTACATCAGATTTGCATTGAACGCGTTGTTGATATCAAAGCGAGAAAGACCGGATTCTCGATCCTGTACAACTTGGACTTTTGGGGAGTAAATAAACGACTTTTATGGCTTATTGCACCTGTTACTCCTCTCCTATGAAGGTATCGCAAGCTTTTCGGCTAATCGAATGTCCTCGTAATGGCACGTAGCTATACCGTACAAAAGTGCAGGTGTTTTCGGGGGTCGGTGTAACGTCAAACTCGGACGCGACAAACGCCGCGCCCGCACACTTTGGAAGTGAATTATTATTTTACGGCATTTCGAAAATTCAATTAATCTGCCCGAGAGTGAACCCGGCACTAACTTACATATAGAGCGTAGTCCTCGTGATTATAGACGAACGTCTATCGTTCGGCTTCTGCAAGTGCAGCTATGGTATAGTAAATATATACCCAGTTGGAGGCTGAATCTGCAGATATTTTACATTAAGCTGATGCTTATTTGTCGAAGCTTCGAGGGGGATGATATTTAAAGCCGTTGAGCGAATTGACACTGGAAGCGTATAACGAGGAGAAGCGGGAGGGGGAACTACAAATAAGTCTGGCGAGCTTCAAGTAAACGAAGGGAGGGCTGCTTTGGTGGCTAAATGTACTAAATTCGCGAGTCAAAGGAGCGAGGCTGAAATATTAAATAAGTGCCCGACCAAAAGTCTACATTATCTTGGCTGTATGTAATACATGTACGCACGTATGTACATGCAGGTATTGTCGTACAGTCGAGTTTGAACGGGACTACTGTGTGACTGCGGTTACTTGTACAATGGGGCGGTATAGTGACAACATACATGCGCGTGCACAGGTGACACGCTGTGGTAATTAATAGAGGATTTCATTGAGGCATAGAATTACAATTCTTCTATGTATAAGGCATTCAAAAAAAGATCCATGAAATAATATTTTTTAGATGCGTAGGTAGGGCTCGGTCGATCAAGAATAAACGATTCTTCACTTTTCGCTCATCGAGTACCATTGAAAAATCGCAGTTAACTCCGCTTGGAACAAAAAAAAAAAAAAAAAAAGACTCCTTGCAGTGCAAATTTCAATCAAAGAATTCATCAAATAGCCCAGCTGCGTTACCCTTGAATCGCTTGGATGTATAGCTCGAGAGTCGAAAGGGGGAAAAAAGTAAAATAATCGTCCACTCTTTCATACACACAGAGAGCAGGTATATCCATGGATTCAGTCATCCTCCTGCATATTTATATAATAAACAACATCCCTTTGTCCCCTTCCCTCTCTCTCTCTCTCTCTCTCTACGACCGCATGAATATTCATCGGGGCGCGCACACGGGCTCACTTTACGATCTCGTATCCTCGTCATCATCCTCTACAGTTAATTGAATGGTATTCGAGAAACAAATTGAATAGCTCAAAGTAAATTTATACGTATGTATACAGCGTCGATTCGTAAAATAAAAGGCATAGGGTTAAAGGGGGTACGTTATATCTGTGTACGGTTAGACTGTCATCCTCGAAAAAGTCGATCGAGTGTCTTGAACCCAGGCCGAGTCACAGAGTTTGTATGTGTATAGACAAAAGTGGAGGGAAAAGAAACAGGTATACCTTTTGCATGGAGAAAAAAAAGAAGAAAACGGTAGGAAAGGGAGGTAAAAAAAGGCTATCGGGGCGTACACGCTTCATCGGCTATTCTCTTCGTTTTTTATTTAGCGCCACGGTCTCGCTTTCTCTATACATGTACATATGTGCATGTACACACGAAGCAACTGGGCCGTAAAGCGGAAGCCGCAGCTCCCTGCGCGAATTTTTTGTTCCTGATGTTTTTCCTCTCTTTGTTTATGCATCTCCGTACGCTCGTTGCGGACCCGGACAAATCAGGGATGGGCGTGTAAATAAAAATTTGGCCAAGCATTATTTACGTAGCGATTGTTTGTAAATATGTATGGGGAACGTGTGCACGTTATGTTTTGGCTCTTGCACTGGGAGAGCCGTAGGCTAGCTGTGCGATGGAAGCGGAGGAATGACCTTTTCGATAGTTCGCCGGGATTAGCGTGATTTTTCCGGAATACTTTTGGAGGTCGTTTGACGTTCCTCCCGTTTCCTTTCCACGTTGGGGCCGATCGAAAAGTTTTGAGTGTAACCCACTATTCTAGAATCTTAACTTGAATGTTTTGATCCGTTTTGTTAAGTTATAAATAAGGACATTTTAGTTACGAATAAATCAAATATGTATTTGTATTAAAAAACAAGTAAATACATGCATAAGTTGAATTTAACTTTTTAAACAATTGAACAGACGGGTTTTTGATAATCCCACAACCATTTTGTAAATTATTCAATCTTTCATTCATGAAAATTGTTGAGCAAACCGTTTTTAAGACTTATGACTGATAATACAATTCTTTTCGTGGGTTTTTCATGTAACACTGCAGAAGGGAAATAATCTGAATGCCTGACCAATCTTTGTCTGCTTTTACTGATTTAAACCACGAAATCACGATCTTGAAAAATTTCTTAAGCAAAAACTAAAATACTCACACTTGTTATTATAATCTTCAAGGTGGTTTTTTCATGTAATAATTGGAAAGGATAGTATCGATGTCTGATCAGTTTTTGTATGTTTCTACTGATTTAAGCCACAAAATCGCGACCTTGAAAAATTAATCAAGAAAATATTTATTATATTCCTTTCCAAGGATTTTACATGTAACGATGGGAAGGAAAAATAATACCGATGTCTGACCAGTTTTTGTCTGTTTCTACTGACTTAAGCCACGAAATCATAATCTTGAAGAATTAATCGAGCAAATATTTATTATAAACCTTTTCGTGGATTTTTCATGTAACGATGGGAAGGAAAAATAATACCGATGTCTGACCAGTTTTTGTCTGTTTCTACTGACTTAAGCCACAAAATCATGATCTTGAACAATTAATCGAGCAAATATTTATTACAATCCTTTTCGTGGATTTTTCATGTAACGCTGAGGAAGGAAAATAGTATCGATGTCTGACCCGTTTTTGTCTGTTTCTACTTATTTTAGCCACTAAATCACGATCTTGAAAAATGAATCCAGAAATTACTTATAACAATTATTTTTGTGGATTTATCATGTAACGCTGAGGAAGGAAAATGGAATCAACTTGTAACAATATTACAAAAATACTTATTACAATTTATCTTTTTCGAGGAAATTGATACTTCTTTACAAGTGTAATAAAAAATTATATTTTCAAATCTTATATAAGCATGCAAATAACTTTGATAATCTATATTATAATGATCGTGTCTCGATTGTATACAGAACAAATTTATTGGTGCAGAAATTGATCCGATGTAATTGTTTTTCAACCGTTATGGCTTGCTTTTACTACCCATGTTTATTAGTTTTCCCAACGACATTAAATACTATAGTTTTTTATCGTATTCGTATATCATGCGTTCTCGTTATCTACGCCGTTCATATACTGGGTATATAAACTGAACTCTGGACTAAAAATCTGTCAGTAATGGATTTGTCAAGGTACTGAGTTGCACAGGGATAAGTTGATAGAATATCGAAAAGTCAGATATGAAGTTCGTCTGCTTTACTTTTCTACTATTGGCTGCATTGGTTTACCTGGTGGCTACAGTAACAGGTAAATTTAATTTTGTCCTGTAAGATAGTTATCTTGTTGTATTGGAAGTACAACTTTTTTTTTCTCATTTTGAAATTAAGAGTACAGTGTATTACCATCCAAGTAAAAATAATATAATCACCAACCCTTTCTCTTTTGAACTGGAGGCAATCATGACGAGTATGATATAAAAGTTATTTCCAATTAGCAAAAATGTAATTTATTTTATGTAAATAAATATGAGAGGTATGTAAATAGTTCATTACAAACTAAGTGCAGTAATGTATGCATATGATTGTACTCTTAATCCTGTTTTGAAGAGTAAAGTTCTCATTACTTTGCGGGAACATATCATTCCTTCGTCATGTATAACCTCATAACTCCTCCCTTGGAAAACTTCCCACAACTGTACTAAATAATTAATTAATTTCTTCAAAAATAAAATTTTACATCAGAAAATCACGTAACTCAAGGGTACAGGGGAGTGATATTTATTTAATACTTTGACAGCATGCAAATATCAAGAATGTAATGACTACTGCTGGAATAAATCGAAGACGCGGGGACAGTGTGACTCAAATGATGAATGCTATTGCTGGAACTATCCAAATCCATATCCATTAGGTAATGCATATGGATAAGATGAAAATTGATACAATTCCAATGAATGTAAGATTAATTAATTACAATTAATCTTTCACTACGAAGCAACTTACTAAAAAAACCTTGTGACAAGAATAAATTACATAAATGTAAAAAGTATATTATAATATTCTTACCTTTTTACCATTTTCCTTAAATTTAAAAAGTTAAGATCCAACGTTAAGTCACGAAGGTTTTTTTTTTTTTTTTTTTTTTTTCTTAAATTCTGTGTAAAAAAAAGTTTGCTCTTATTGCCAGCACAAACTGACAAAATGTAAATAACGATCTTGAAAAATTAATCGAGTAAATATTCATTACAATCCTTTTCGTGAATTTTTCATATAACGCTGAGGAAGGAAAATAGTTTCAACGTCTGATCCATTTTTATCTGTTTCTACTGATTTAAGCAACGAAATCACGATGTCTGAACAGTTTTTGTCTGTTTCTACTGACTCAAGCCGCGAAATCGCGACCCCGCAAATTATTTTGAGTCTCGTTTTCTACGACACACCTCGTCTAGGTACCATCATCCTCGGTATAGCTTGCTAACAGTATATTTTCCCCGTGGTTCTCATAAAAAATCTATTTACACATAACTCCGATATTCACCGCAATGTAACGCATGAAGCTTGGGTACGTATATGTACATGTATACAGCCTGAAAGCCGTTGCATAACACATTATATGAATTCCGTTGTCCCGTATACGTCTTACCTCGTTGCTTACCCAAAATATAAAAATAAAAGCTAGCCCCGACTGCACGGATACGCTACATTGTAGAGGTACTAGCCCATAAAAAAAAGTCCATATCACTGAAAAAAAGCGTAAGAACCGAAAAAACGGCGACATTCGCTGGGGAAAAGGGGAACTGGGAGCGAGGAAAAAAAAACGACAAAAAATGAAGTGAGGAGGGTAGTTATGAGAGTCCGGTAGTCCACACACTTCCCTTTTACTCTCCCTTTACTGCAAACGCTGCCCTTACCCCGAAGCTCTTGGCTTCTTCTACTACTATGGTACTTTTTATTTTATACCACAAGGATACTTTTTACGTAAGTTGGGTACCTACCGGCTTTTATTTCGTACACTGATTAATGTGAAAAATTCAACCCGTCTCGTCATTTTCTCCTTTATTCGACGAAATATATACCACGCCGGTGCAGCTAAGGGGCAACTTACTTTGGTAATTGAAAATTGTTACACTACCGAGCGGGGCTTTTGGTTTTCCGGTGCTTTGTGCAATAAAAACGTTTTATGAAAACCGAGATTTGCGGCAGCCTGTGTTTGTTCTACTCGGCGCGAGAGACATCGATACGCTGTCGCATGAACATACACACGTATTGGGGCATCGATTTTGCACTGCACGATATACACATACGGGTAGGTCTGATACCGCAAACTAGATTCTCGTTCTTCCACCTGGAGTTAACGCACGCGAGTTTGTGCTCCGGCGTGATGTGTGTCATCGGGAAAGGAAATAAAAAACACGAGTTTATTATATTACGCGTATGCAGGTACAGGTGATTTATACTCGGACACTCGTGCCTGAAAAACTTCTTCGGGGACCGTTCGATTGTCGTGCGCTCGACACTCTTGCAGTATACATACCAGCAGAGAATGACGCCGATGCTTGAATCTGAATTTCAATCGCCAGTGATTTTGAATCATGCAACGATTGGAAAGGAAATAAAAAAGAAGAAGAAAATTCACTCTCAAAATCGATATTTTTCATCTCGATTGCTATGCATAAAAGATACGGAAATAAATCTAATTGGGCGCAAGTGATGAGTTTAAAAAACCGACGCGTGCACGGCGAAACAAAATTTTCCCCACGACCTTCCGTTTGTCCAAGCAATCAAAATCACAAGGGACAATGTTATTCGTCGGATTCACGTGCGATGTATATAACCATCTTGGAAAAAAAACGGAGAAAAGGAGAAAGAAAAAAAAGGATGAAAGTGCTCGGCTTCCCCCTCGCATTGGGCACAAGTGCAAATAAATCATAGAGGCGGAAAGCGACTCTTTCTCTCTGTCATCGAGGATGAAGAGGAGGAAAAAAAAAATAAAAAAAAATAAGACAGGCGCGTATGCATCAGAGAGTTTCTGGAAGAGAACTAATCAAATACAAACAAAAAGGAATCAAGGCTCAGGGCGCACGCTTGGAGGGTCGTCGTTGAAAACAAAGTAAAGTGAAACAAACAGCCATTTAAAGGAGACCTTTGCTCGGAAAATCCAGTTTTTTCTTTCTCTTCTTTTTTTTTTTTTTGTCTTTTATGAAGTAAAAATCCGAGCTTTAACAAAACACCGCGTCACATGCCCATAGAGAAAACTAAAAGGTACTTACGGACGGGGGAAAAATTTCAAACACGTACAAAAGTGTACGTTCGCCTACACAAATCCGCTGCTCTTGTGAACAAGCCATGCATGTATAATATACATGTATGTAAGTATTATATTCCTGCTGGGGCTGCTGTTACTTTGTACTCGCTGTGCCCGCGTGGCTTGCATTAATCGCCGCACCAGCTACGTAAATCAAGTCGTCGTCGTCGTCGCCGAGGACACCGAAGGACAGCGTTATTGTCGAGCTCCGACAATATATTATTTTCTATGTCTCCCTCCTTGCAACTTTCTCGCCAAATCGCGCCTCTCCCTTTCTTCCCCTTTTTTTCTTTCCCTGAATTACACGTGAGATTGTTTTATGTACAGCTTGCAGGATGACGGGGAACAGGTTTCACTTCTACGTGCGTGCACATAATATTATACGGACAGACAAATACGTATATTATATGTATGTATGTATTTTTTTCTCTAAATCTAATTTTGCGACTATCGGAGAGTTCTTACGGGTATCAACGATTCACCGAACGGGTACATGCAAGGGAAAAAGGAAAGAGGAAACGCAGAATGGGTTTGGGTGCAATTTAAATAATTGAAAGGGTGCGATTGTCTGCGCATGCGATCTCTGCTTTGTTTGTAGGAAGGACATTGGGGATAGAGTGCATTTTTGGACTTCTGCACCAGGCCGAGTGAGGGAAACTAAAAAACCGTGCACGTTGCGAAAAATATTTTTGGGTATCAATACGATTTTTGGCTTAGAATATAGTAAATCATTCATACTATAAGATGCTAAAGTATCGACTTTGTGGATAGTCGGTGATATTTGTTATGAAAAAAATTTTTTTTTTAATAAGTGATTAGAAGACTACGCTTTTGCACATGTAATGCGCGATTGATGCAATTGAAACTGGAGAAAAAAATTTTAATACAATTTTATTGTATATGAACATAATACTATTCTATACCACAAAGAAAAATCATCTATTTTGAAGTCGAAACGTTTTGTATTTCGTATTTAATTGTCCTGAAATGTCAAACGAAAGTATATGTACGATTGAAAAAAATGTATTTAATTGAGATATTGAAGCTCTGTGAATGACACCTTAGTTGTACAACTACAGTTTTACGATTGTGTCCATAAACTTATATTAAGAATAAGAGCATTAAAACAATTTAAAAAATAAAAAAATACATAACACGTTTTCTCTTATCTACATACATATCATTCAGTATCTTTACGAATTGAACAAAAATGTATTGCGGTCTAAAAATGCAAAATGAATTCTATGGGCACCAAAGGGCGATATAGCAAAGTGAGTCAACTACGTATCTTACAAGATATTTCTGAGAATATTTATTTGGTAACGATTAACATTGAAGCTTTTCCAATGTAAGTGAACTTGTAGTTGCAAAAAGATATATTTGTACAACTGAAACGTGAAGAGCTCGTGATCATCGAATTACGTAACAACTTTTAAAACATTGGGGGGTATTAATTTTTTATCGGTAAAATTAAAGAAAACAACTAATTATGTATGTAAGTGTGTCATTTGAAATTGTGCGAATTGTATTTGATTGATTGCCACTTGGTGTATTACGTATAACACGATTTTTATCGTATGGACAAATTCAGAGAATCATACGTTCGTCTGTACCACATCAATCACGCATTCGGCGTATAAATTCGACGTCAGATTCGAAATTCGTCTGTAAAAGATTTATTAAAATTTTCACCACTACGTAGAGTGACGTTATTAGTCATCATAATATCAGACATGAAGTCCATCAAATTTTTCTTCTTACTTCTTGCTGTTTTGATTTACTTAACGACTACATCTGCATGTAAGTTTAGCTTCCTATAATTTCAATCGTAATTTATATAGTAACATCAAAATTATACTATTTTACCATGGGAAAAATTTTTTTTTCTTTTTTTGCTAAAAATAGAACGATCCTTTTTTATTTTGTGGATAAAGAGTACAGTACATTGTCGTCTCTTTCAAAAAAAAAAAAAAAAATGTAATTACTTGCCTTTAAATCTGAAGGCAATTTCAACGCTGCTGATATTGCGATATTTCCTTACGAGCAATAAATGTTGTGGTACACAGTATAACATGGTACTGTATCACCTCAAAAGAGGGAAAAAGTAGGGGAGAAGTTTTGTAGGATATCAATAAATTGTTATTACGAATAACAATGAAACGTACTTCATAAAATGTTCCGGAAACACATAGTTTTTAAAAAAATATTATTTAAGATGTGTGCAACTTAACATGATTGGCTTTAAGGTGTATTTCATGAAACTGTGAAATGTAAAAAGTACTTTGCCTATATGTGTATTGAAATGCCTAACAACCTTTTTTAATTTTCTATACAACTAAATTTTTGAAAAAAAAAAAAAAAAAACCATTAAATGTATTAAATAAATTGTTCTCATCCCTGTCAGATGATAACGTCATTAATGATTTATGACTGTTGCCTTTAATATTTTATTTATTATTAAAATATCTGTATTTGTAAAGAACATTTCCAATTTGTAGTAAAAAAAAAAAAAAAAAAAAATACGCAATGTGTGTGGACAGGAAATTTTTTTTATCTAAAAAAATCACTTATTTTACACAATAGTTTAACAATGACTTGGGAACAAATACTTGAAATAATACCAAAATCTAGTTTTTTTTGCACTATTTAAAGTAAACAAGTTTTTAATTATTTTTATTTACACTACATAATCACATAAATCAAATTAAAAAAATAATTAGATTAATTAAATATTTTCATAGCGTGTGACTATGGTGCATGTGAAAATTTTTGTACCAGCAAAGGAAGGACACATGGACTTTGTAACAGACATGAAGAATGCTACTGCTTTGATTATCCAAGAAAATATCCGCAAAGAACATAGATTCAAAAGAAAACTGATCCAGTGAATCGTTTGTTAACAAATGCTACTTGTGAAGTTTAAAAAAGCCGTGTATGACTCTCATCAATAAATAAATAAAACAATAACTTAATACATAATAAGTTGTCGCTCGTAGTTGCTTCTTATACCTATAAAAAAATAATCATTCTAAATATCGTACGTTACACAGGATTGGTTATAAAAATATTCCCTTGGAACCGTCAGGTGAATACTTAAAAAAACACCGAACACGTAATTTTTTTTGAAGTGAAACTTCTATAGCCGCGTATTGGAAGTCTAGAGGCGAGTAAAACCGGCTGATGCAACGCAAAAGTGTCCATCCGGTTCTTCATCAAAAGTGTTCTCCGGCGGCGAGGGGGGAGCGGAGAGCGGGGAGCGGGGCATGGGAGATGGGAGATTGGGAGAGAGTAGCGTGCACGCGCTTCAGAAGAAGCAGTCGGGAACTATACCTATATATATACCGTATACCATTGAGTAGATGTGCGGGGGGAGAGGATACGCTACGATGACGTACGACAACAGTCGACAGTTGAGACTTGTGAAGTTGGCGCCCGTAAATATTGAATATTAATATTTTGCACCCATCCAGGGCTTAAACGATTCCTCCTTACTTGTGGATTTATTCTCCACTTGAATTTTTATTTGCGGATCCATAGTTTGTGAGATATTCGCAAAATAAAAAGTCGAAAATGGGCGCGGCGCTGAAGTATAAAAAACTTTGTTTTAAGTGCTAAATTGGGTTAAAATCCAATTCTACCTGTACGATTCGATTCCTCCTCATTTGCGGATTACGGAGGTATATAAATTAATGTAATTAAATATCACAAAGTTTGTAAATAATGAATTTAATTATTGAGTTCGAGAATCTAGTAACTTTTGTCTAGTGACTTTTGGTCCAATGCTCCGTTTTTGTTGTACGGTACATATCGTTTCTTCCGTACAGCGGGTTCTACAAAATATTTATCAGAATAGAAAAATTTAGTAGGTATTAATCTATTAATTATTAGTTATAAGTTATTCAGCCTTTGGGTCAATACACACTAACACACACACACACATACATTTTTTGATGACTGCAATCTAGAGTAAACCCATTTAATAAACATTTTTTTTAAATTAAGTACTTGTAAATTTATTACTGGGGCTGTGTTTGCATTGGCTCCATTTGTAGTCTGTTAAGGTCACGTGATCATTGATGATAAGTGCAAGTGAAATGGTAACATCATGCTGTCTCCCTCGCACATATGATAAATGATCACGTGACCTTAACAGACTTAATAACATAATAACACACAGAGCCTTAGGCGAACACAGCCTGTGTCACTTTTATCCGTTTCCATTGGTCAGTAACTTGATCTTCAATTCGCCTGATTGATCATTTACACGCGAAATTTGAATGCTTGAGCTGTTTTCTACAACTTGTCCTAACAAAACTATTACTTGTGTGCTTAGCTTTGGCTTGTCTTGTAATGATTATAGCTGTACTGCTACTTTTTAGTTGTGTTGTTATTTGTTTCTTGAATAACACCAAATATTAAAATTTCGTGCGTAATATCAGACCACAGTGTTTGCCACAATAGATTCCAGATATTAGATTCTTAAGATGAAAAATCTGTACCTATTGCTATAGAAACCGCTGTACGGAGGAAACGACATGTACCGAACAACAGGAACGGAGCACTGGACCAAAAGTCACTAGACAAAAGTTACTAGATTCTCGAACTCAATAATTAAATTCATTATTTACAAACTTTGTGACATTTAATTACATTAATTTATATACCTCCGTAATCCGCAAATGAGGAGGAATCGAATCGTACAGGTAGAATTGGATTTTAACCCAATTTAGCACTTAAAACAAAGTTTTTTATACTTCAGCGCCGCGCCCATTTTCGACTTTTTATTTTGCGAATATCTCGCAAACTATGGATCCGCAAATAAAAATTCAAGTGGAGAATAAATCCACAAGTAAGGAGAAATCGTTTAAGCCCTGGATGGGTGCAAAATATTAATATTTAATATTTACGGGCGCCAACTTCACAGGTCTTGGCACTAGAAAGTACTGATGTAATGTATAGAAACCATAGAGATATTAGAATACTTAGAGTGCGCTAATGCCTGAAAACTGCGTCAGAGGGTGCGAGAGAGACAGATGCGAGAATTTCTCTCCGTCTCTCTCTAGCCGATCGCTGTGATTGAAAATTTTTTTATAATACTTTTTTATCTCAATGACACGAGTTTTTAAGTCGCAATTAAAAATAGTATTCTGTTTTTTTGCACAAAAAAAAAAAAAATTACATATAGCGGAATTGAGTTTTATGAATTGACTGAAGTAATGAGACAGTCTAATCAAATGTTTTCGTCCTTATTAAGTAAGATTGGAAATGGCGAGGTATTGGATGAAAATGAGTTTACTTTGATTGAATCTCGATTTTACACGAAAGAAGAAGCTGATAGGCTTTGTCCAAATGGAATTCGTTTATTTCTTGAAAATAAAAAAGTAGACGATTACAATAATGTAGTTCTAAATAATGACGAAAATAAGGTTATTGTTGCAGCTACAGATGAATTCATTGGTTATCATACTGCTGAGCAATTAACTATTGTCACACAAAAGTTCCATAAAATGTCCCTTATCGATACTGGTGGATCACCGTATCAAGTAATTCTCACAGGAATATTCAACACAAAATGAAATAATTTAATGTGAATTTTTATATTATTTTATGTGTATAAATCTTTTAAAATTTCGACATTTGTAATGTTTTCCTGTTTGAGTATGATAAAATAAAAAATCATGAATACAAAACTGTACAATACTACTTTGTACTTGAAAATATTTTCGAACTGTAATTATGACACCGTGACTACATATAACATGAATTAAATAAATGCAAGTGATCTACTTATCAAATTTTTTTTTTCGTAAATACAATAATTCAATTTTAAAATTTGTAAAAAGTGTACATAACACCATATGATTTCTATTACACCGAGTTCAATAACTTACTAGTTGGAAGTTTCACTTCTGCCGGGGGTCCCGAGACCCACACCTTTTTTTTTGTTTTTACTTTTGTTTCTACAATTTTAATACATTGTTTTTCTTAGAATAACGTCACTTGCCCCCACCCCCAAACTTTGAAAAGCTCTGTCTAACTGATTGTTTGTGTAAAAAAAAATGAAATCAAAATAAACTAAAAAAAAATAAATTGATGGATTTACTAAAAAATGATACTTTTTTATAAGTGTAATAAAAAATTATGTTTAAATTTTACATAAAGATACTAATAACTTTGATGGTAATTACTGTAACGATCGTGCCTCGATTTTATAGACAATAAAGTAATCGGCACATAAATTGATACGATAATTAGTTTTTCAACAGTAATGGCTTGTGCTAACGATAATTTTGAGTTTTCCTAGCGTCATTAAATAATATAGTTTTTTTTCGGATTCGCAGATCATGCATTTTCCTGATCTACGCCGCACGTGGATGATTGGGTATACAAATTAAACTCTGGACTTAAAATTTGTTAGTAACGAATTCTTTGCAGTATTGAGTTGTACAGGGATAAGTTCATAGATTATCGAAAAGTCAGATATGAAGTTCGTCTGCTTTACTTTTCTACTATTGACTGCATTGGTTTACCTGGTGGCTACAGTAACAGGTAAATTTAATTTTGTCCTGTAAGATAGTTATCTTGTTGTATTGGAAGTACAACTTTTTTTTTCTCATTTTGAAATTAAGAGTACAGTGTATTACCATCCAAGTAAAAATAATATAATCACCAACCCTTTCTCTTTTGAACTGGAGGCAATCATGACGAGTATGATATAAAAGTTATTTCCAATTAGCAAAAATGTAATTTATTTTATGTAAATAAATATGAGAGGTATGTAAATAGTTCATTACAAACTAAGTGCAGTAATGTATGCATATGATTGTACTCTTAAGGGGGCTCCTACGACTACTGCTGAGGTCAAAGACAAACAAAAAATAAAGTTTTGTTTTTCAATAAACAAATGTGTCTGAAAATCATTATGATGTTTTTAATAACGTATGAAGTGGGAAAAATGATATTTATGTGTGCAGTTTAACTTTGTACGAAAAATTATTTATTGTTTTGACCAGTCTAGTGCATACGAGGGTACACCACCAGACCAGACCACCTGTGTTGGTGTAGTATAGCGATGTAATATATAGGTATATGGTATATAAATGTCGTGAACAAGTACGTCTGCTACCCACGTGACCTCCTGACCTTCCGGATACTATTTATTTATTTCCATCACAAATATCTCGCTAAAATGGTCCTTTATCCACAATTTTTAATACAGCATATTACAGAGGAAGACTTCATCTACAAAACGTATATATTCAGTCTGCTGGGACTTTTAATTTAGGTTTATTATAAACGAAAACAAATTGTTTTTCACGCTGCCCCATAGGAACACGTGCTAATAGTTACAAATTTGAGCTCGGATTTCTCAAAATTTTGACCCATTCGAAATATAATTTACAGCATGCGAATATCAAGAATGTAATGACAACTGCTGGAATAAATCAAAAACGCGGGGACAGTGTGACTCAAATGATGAATGCTATTGCTGGAACTATCCAAATCCATATCCATCAGGTGATGCAAATGGATAAGATGACAATTGATACAATTCAAATTAATTTAAGATTTAATTACAATCGTCAACTACTGAGCGAAATAAAATCTTGTGTCAATAATTAATGTCATGAAAAAATATATCATTATTCTTACACATCTGTCACTTTCCTCCAACATAACAAATAACAACAACCAAATAATAATTACTCATTATGTCTGGCTGTAAAATAATTGATGAATACTATTATTTGTCTCAGGGTTTGATTTAAAAAGTTAAGTTGCAATGTCAGGTAACAAAAGTTTTTAATAATATTATTATCTCCTATGTGTAGCTTCACATAATTTTATTTATGAACTAAAGTAAGTTTAAGTACAAAATCTCGAAATATTGGTTTAATTTGAAGTAAAATTATGTTTAAAGTGCAAAAACAAGTGTCGAAAGATGCGCGTTTTAAAAAGTGTCATTCAAGTCACAACATCTGCGTATTTAAAGAAAAAAATTTAAGTCAAATTTGCAGGTAAAAAGGTATTTTTTAACAGAATCCCTCCTGTAACGATACCACAGATTGCGTCACACGTCACGCGTGGTGGTATGTTTTAATTTTACTTAGATTTATCAACCATTTGATAAAGTATTTATTTTACGTTACAAGCATAAAAAGAAATGAGTAAAAAAAAAAAAAACCTTTGTGCTGTCAACCGATAATTGATGATGTGTTTATTATTTCGCCTATTACAACGTGTTTTTACCATATACATATGTACCGCAGAGCGCCTCTTAGCAACGTCGGCTAACACAGCTTATCGTACCGCCAAATGTACGAAAACACATTAATTTTCTAATCTACATTCGTCTCTCGACGTATAAATTTAACTCTCGATTCAAACTTCGTCAGTATTAGATTTGTCAAGGTATTGGCCACTACTTAAGTCACGTTTACAACATCATCAAGAAAATCCGATATGAAGATCATCTACTTTGTCTTTCTACTTTTCGCTGCTCTAGTTTACCCAACGACTACATCTGCATGTAAGTTAATACCCAATTGCGCTAATATAGTGAACACCTTTGAACCAAATCCTTACTTTTGACAAGTCGATTAAGATATTGCAACACTGGTACTAAAACTAAAAGTATATGATGTCCTTCTGATTTTTGTTCGCAAAGTAAAGTCAGTGGCCACATTCACGTTGACGATAGAATATAATTCCCTACAACACATACGCACAACAATACACGTACGCAAAGATTGTTTTTCCAGCTGGATGATCCCCTATCCGCTTTAACAGTTTGCGGCATGCGTCTTCCGAAAAATATACCGTTCAAAATATGGTGATAGGCGTCAGATGTTACTCCAGTATTGACATCTATTATATTATATTTAAATCATTTATTGAAGTCAATAGAGTAAAAGCAAATCAGTTGACATTGTATAACTCTGGAACATGGAATTTGTGTGTGGAAGAGTTAAAAGAGGTTAATTGATAACACTATTAAAATATTTTCCGTATATTAATGTTGCATACTCGCGTTATTAAAGGTCAATCTAAAGAAAGCGAATTGTAATTCTAAAAAA
The DNA here is from genome assembly GCF_036245765.1 of Copidosoma floridanum. Classification (NCBI taxonomy): domain Eukaryota; kingdom Metazoa; phylum Arthropoda; class Insecta; order Hymenoptera; family Encyrtidae; genus Copidosoma; species Copidosoma floridanum. The sequence goes on from NW_028321891.1 coordinate 6,946,092, forward strand.
TTTTATGTAAATTTTTATTTTTTTTTATTTCGTGTGTTTCACTAAGTATAGGACAATGTTTCTTGCCCTTCCTCGACACTGTACAACCTTTATAAAGTGTAATCGTGAAACGTGAAAATCTAGTTGCTTGCAATGTTTAACCAAATAGAAAATAAATTTACTAACGTGATACGGTTTTACGTCGGATAATACCGAAGCCTAAACGTGCTGAATAATAATATGCGTTTAATATTCTTACAGTAATGTGTTCTTCAGAACAAGAGTGTGAAAATCACTGCAGGGCAAAGGGGCTGACACACGGGCAGTGCGACAGAGACAACAAGTGCTACTGCTTCAAGTATCCTTCATATCATCCGCAAGGATGATAGATTAAGAAAAAAAGCCATTTATGATTAATCTCTTGTTGATAAATTGTATACGTAGAAGAATAAAAATTACCCATGTACAGTCTCAGTAAATAGAAAAAAAAAAAAAAATGGATAGATTATTACTGTTATATCCGATCGTTATTTTTTTCATGTACCTTTATGAAAAATCAACATATCGTGCAAACTGAAGTTATTTATAATTTATAATTATAGTCGACTAACAAACGTTTCAGCTGCTTGCATATAATTATGTACTCAAACAAAAAATAAAATGTTCGATATTGATGAAGATAACTTTAAACTTCGAAAAACGATTTCCTTGTCAAGCTTGAACTTTTTTTTCAGAACGCACTTTTGTAAAACATGAAATTACAAAATTGCAGGAAATAGCTCAAATTTTATTTGTGTTATTTTTATCTCGGTTTGTGTTTTGCACCTAAAGATCTTGAAAACGCATTTCCAACATACTTCACCTCACTTAGGCACGTATACAGACTGCTGTTTGCAGAATAGTTTTGTCTAAAAATTTAGAAAATCATCTGAATGATAAACCAATGTTTTACCATAATCGATATTTCACGGTACAACCGAGCTTATGGGTACATATATACTGTCGAAGAAGAAGTAGATGCAGCTAGTGTAGGTAAGACCAAATACTACAAGCCAATCTTTTGCGGTGTACAGCACACATCGAGGCCGCGGCTCATTTTCCGCGGCTGACGCCCGGGCATGCTTGCTGCTCCGCACACTCTTTACCTCTGTTCTACGTCTTGTATGAGTCCAAATATATACATATGTACATTCAACCGGCCGCGTGGCCCAAATAGATATACATATATACATTGAGAGAGAGAGAGAGAGAGCGCTTTGGTGAGTTACGCGCTATTTCGCGCTTTTTATTTCCCTTTTGCGGGCGTACCGGTACATATTTCTTCTCACAATTTGTATGCATGGGCAAGTTTTTTGTTCGCCTAACGCCGCAAAAAAATATAGGAGCTAGGTGAAAAAATACCTACAAAGTTATACGTATATTTCCCATGTTGGGCTTGTGATGTTTTAATATATATGCGCGGTCAGAATGAAAAATCGGTAGTACGGTATAAAAATCGATGTCGCGTTGCATAAGTCGTGGTAGTACCCACCTATATCTACCTACATTTGCATAATTTTTATAGCTGCTGCTGCATGTCCTCATAATTTTCACTCCCGTTCGCCAACTTCCGAGAAAATTAAACCTTGGCACTTCCCCCCCTCTATCTCTCGTTCTCTCTCTTTTTGCATTGAAACTTGCGTTATTTGGTTTGCCGCTTACACGGGAAAATTTTTTACTCAATTTTTCAAAAGAATCAATGTTACTTTTACGAAAAACTGGTAATGAAACAAGTTACGTAATAACTTTATTTTTTCATAAAACTAAGATTTGACGATGTGTATATAACATGGTATACGGAAGAAAATTGTCTTCGCTATTTTCTATTACAATACAAGGTGTACGATATACACAATGAAATAGACACACGTCCTATCAGTATATAGAGAAGGAGCTTTATTAGCTCGACTGTATACGTGTGGGCCGGCTACACAACGTCGATATCCACTACATATATACATCGATGAGGAGCAGTGACCTCCGCTGTCCATACTACCCCACTATATTTATGCATATGTGTACGGATATATGTAGCGAAGGAGGGAGAGGGATGCGATAAGGCGAACGTTTTCAGCCATCAGCGGAAGCCTCTCTACTATGAGTTATATCGGCTCTCGGCCCATCCTTTTCTCTCTCTCTCTATATATATATATTGTGCTCGTCTAGACTACCACGAGTTTGTCCACCTCTGGCTAAAAATTCAGTTTCACCCTCTGAACGCTTCACCCTCGAATCAATCACCTAACGTGCGTATTTTCGCGTTACTAATTAAAATATCCGAGAGCAACGTTTACACGCATTAAAAGATATTGTTTTTAACCCCCATTTTTTGGTTCACTCGTCGATCGATGAAGTAAGATAAGCTGCAATTGGGTAAGTACATAACATACGGGAAGACTGTATGAGTTTTTTTTTTTTTTTTGTCTTCATCCAATAAGTATGCGGTGCGCGGGGTTTATTTTGAATATCGGAAAAGTCTTGCATTTGAAGCAATACGTGACCGTAATATCGGTATGTCCGCGCTGCCTCTGCTCGAGATGAAATTTTTCTCCCTTGGGATTATCTTTCGTGTTCCATGGATCTGCCTTTCCCATACTGTTCGTAGCTGGCATTATTTGATTAAAGAAGGTATATATGTGGTAGTACTGGTACGTCAAATAGTAGAGCTGGCACTTGTTATTACAATAGTTTTAAGGGGACACAAATTTTAATGTTCGCCCCAAAAGCAATGTATATTCTAAACGAGGAGTGTGGAGCAACAAGCAGACCTGGACGTTAGCCGCGACCTCGGTGTACCGGCTTGTAGTATTTGGTCTTACCTGCACCAGCTGTATCTACTTCTTCTTTGTCAGTGTAAGCTCGGTTGCACAATCAATCACAAACTTTTCAAGATTTAACAAAACATGTTTTTGTTTTTTTTTTACTAAGAAGCTACAGGTACATCGGTGGATGTTTAAACAAATTGTGTGGTGTATAAGGGTGCGCTTCAAAATATATGCGTAAAATTGTAGCTTATAAACTGCGCGATAAATAACTTTTAAAACATCATGTAATTGGAAGTAATCTATTATTATATCGTATTGGAGTTTCATCAATCATATTGTTACATTTGTAGCAACTATAGTTGTTTGGATTAATTATCTTTCTGCATTTTATACTTTAAATATTAAAAAGTTTTTAACGACTATCGTAACTCGTATCGACAGACACAAAAGTCAAAATATTTCAGTTAAATTTTGCAACTAACCATTTTTTTTGTAAAAAAATTATAATAGCATCTTAAAGGTGTGCAATAAAATGTGATGAAAACACGATATAATATTAATGTGATAAATGAACACAATGTAAAACATGTACAGGAGCTTTATAACGATCGAGCGATGAAATGTGTAAGCACATATTGACACATAAAACAAAAGAGATACCAATTGCCTGTATGTATTTTGAATCAAAACCCACACCCAATCCTAGCACTGCTGCTCGTCCTCCCCGAAAATCTTCAAGCACTTTTTCATTTCGTCTCCCTCTTCTTTTCCTACTCGAGCTTAGCGGTTTCGTGAAAGTGTAAGAGGGAAACATTCATGGACTCGATATTATCGCGATCGCCAAGAAGAAAAAAGTTGGGGAGGAAGGGGAGCTACTTCGATGCAACTTTCCTCGCTGATAAAGAGGGCAGGCAAGAGAGATGAAGTATAGGGGGAGGGGGGGTAGCGTTGATTTGGGCTACGCTCCTCCGGCTGGCTGTCTTTCGCTGTTTCGTTGCTCTTGATGGATGGTAATATCTCTTTTTTTTTGCTCGAAGGAAGAAGTGGATCCCTTCTTTTGTATTGCCAAAGAAAAAAGTAAGGCTCTCTTTTGATAGTTTTTTTTCTTGATATTTTAATCAATGAATTGTGCCAATGGATATCAGAATCATACATCTCGTGCATTTCTTATATTTTACATTTCATGACTGTAACTTTGATTATTTTTCATACCTTCTTTTGATACTTTTCGGTTCAAAGAGGTAAACTTTGGTAAAAGTACCATCTTTCTTCAATGTCGGTTTTATTAAATCTGATCTCTATTATCTAACACCTATCTAATACCAATATTAATTGCAATTGTTTCCACATGGAAAAACGAATTTCTCGTACTTTCAATCAACAGCTTGGGCTGATTTGTCCTTCGTTTTAATTATTCTCTTTTTTTTTCCTTTTCATCTCATATTCATGCTTAAAATGCATTGCACTCAAATCCAGAAACCGGTACGACAATTTTTTCCGCGTATACCAGGTCAAAAAGGTTCATTGTTTGCGGCAACACATCTCGAGCGTGATAATCGATGCACTTGGAAAATTTTTGGAGTGAAAACGAGTGACTCGCTCCGACCCGTATACATTAACAGCTCTTGTCGAATACAATCGTACTATACCCTACTTCTATACCCTGTGGAGAAAACAAATTGCAATTGCCCATTGTTTTCCAAAAAGTCTAGCTTTCAAAAATATAACAACGCGATGAAAAACTGTTACCGTGAACCATATTAATATTACGCTCGTGCACTTAACAATGAAGCATACTATATAATTTCCTCCATGGTTCGATGAATTGTATATTTAATCGCTCTAATTGACATGATGGTAATTGAAAAGCTCCTCCACAAATCACTCGGTCAACCAACTCGACTAAAAAACGTGCGTGAACCGTGAAATTGTCATTCCTCTATAGAGTGAAAAAGAAGAAAAAAAGAAGCAACCTCGTCCCCTCCGTCTTTGCGTGTAATATAGTGGCAATCTCTCCCTCTCCTATCATCCACAACTTTTCTCCCTCTCATTTGGTAACCGTAGTCTTTGACCCACGCGGATGAGAGACGAGAGGAGAATCTGTATGGATGCATGTATATACACCAACTCGCTCCATCGGGGAGAAAGGGGGGGTTGATGAAGAGGGGGCGCGACCTTAAAGCGGCGCGTCTTCTTTGCCATTACCGCGCATACATGCGTGCACACGTACATCCGCGCTAACGAAAAAGTGCTAGTAAGAAAGATATAAAGATAGGGATACAGAGAGAGAGAGAGAGAGAGAGAGGAAGAGGAAGGAAAAAAGGCTCGCCCGTCTAGACGTCTGACCAAATATACGGCCTCACCACTGAATAGGCCTCTCCGATGCTTCACTGTAGGCTCGTTGGTTTTATACCCTCACACGTATACACGTGTATAGGCGCACGTACGAGGAAGGGGAAGAGATGGAAGGTGACGTTGTGCCCACGGGAGCGGCAAGGTTAAGGCTGACTCGGTTCGCGTTATTGGGGTCTTCAACCCCTCGTTTTACGCTTTGCGCTTTCGATTAGCACATACGATACATCTAATAAGGAAAAGGGCAAGACAAAGGGGCTCTCCCTCGGTGTAAGTAATCCAAGAGTGTTACGCAGTGTTGAAAGTTAATACAAATGCAACAACATTTGCATTGATAAAATCTTTGAAAAAAATACTGATGGTTTAGCAATTATTTCGCAATCTATCTGTTCAACCGACATATTTTTTTCCAAAAATATTATTGTTTGCGCTTTGCGGTGATGTGTATACGATGCATTTCGATTCGGTGTGGTGCGTCAACATGTTTACCTGGAGCAAACTTTATTTGTACGATTGTTTTTGACGACAAATAAGAAATCCATACCGGTACCTTGGGTTGGCCAACACATTTTTTTTTCTTCAATCCTTTGGAAATTGCAACCAATTATTGCTTTCAAACTTTGCACGAAAAACTTGGGGAATAAGTGAGCACGAAAAATGTACGCGTGATGTTGAAAAACAGCACGCGGGGGAGAAAAGGCCCAAGAGGGAGCTTGAAATTATTTTTAACGAACCCAGCCGACCTTCGTGAAAAGAAAAAAGAAACGGCACCCACTCGTACATATACCCGTAAAGGTAGGGAAAAAAGAGCCAGAACACAAGGTTGCAGAGTAGGGAAAAGTCAAGGCATCGCGGAGCCACCACGCATGATGAGAAAAGAGGGGATGGGGGAGAGTAGTTTGCGTGTACCGTATACACTTTTATAATGGAGGTGAAAGTGCGTGCGAAGTGGTGAGTACGGAGGGTTTGCTCTGCTGATGAGTTTGTGCACCGGCACGACCCCTCCCTCGTCATATTTCACGTGAGCTTTATTCCCTTCCGCGCGTCCGTCCGTCTGTATGCGAGGGTTTTGATGCTGTGGGATTTCGCGGGGAAAAAAAGAGGTTGTTTTCAAAGGATGTTTAAGAGAGGGTTCATGAGATGGCTTTGGCAATAAGCCACTGCATGGGCTTGAGTTTTGGCAACGTATAGGACTTTGTTTGGAGCCCACCCTACCTCCTCTTGTTCCCTCAAATTTATCGATATACTTAAGTGGCTGTTTTTATGTATCTGCATGGTTTAAAGGCGATGCGTCATTGGGATCCGACAAAACGTTTCTGCAGCACATTCGAATGTACTTTGTCGCTGTTTTTTTTAAAGCCACTAATTAAAAAGACCGAATAGTTGTTCGGAAACCGCGACAGCAGGATATTTAGCCCAGCAGGTGATTAAAAAATTCAATTGTGTAATATATATAAATATGTAAAACATATTATTTGCGTCGATTAATTTTTTTTTCAATTCTAAAGAGTCTTGTGCTATGATGTACCGAACAAATGTAGAAAAAAAAAGAAAAGAAAAATGGTACCAGCATTATGAGTGTATAAATAAAGTGAAAATTAAAAGCGCGGAGTCCCTGGGTACGAAATTCACAGTCAAACAACTTTGAAAGTACGAAGCGTCAAAGGGATAATCAGTAAACCTTCAGTGCGCCTCAATTTACGATTAAAATGTAAAGAAAAAAAAAAAAAAAAAAAAAACTTACGCATTTCTGTCCGATTACCCCGTAAAAGATATGTACCTACCTACCTACACACGTTATGTACTGTACAATGTACGATAAAACAGAACGAAATAAAATTAATTCAAAAAATTAGCTCTTTGATATGCTATAGTGTTCAGACAAGGTGTATTATACGTATTATGTTGTACAACGAAGTATAAGGGAGCTCTAGATTTATTCCCTGAATTCATAAGCCTATCGATAATTTGATAACGATTTGATGATTCGCTTTAATAGTAAAAGAAAAAAATACGCACTATGTACATACTGCTACTTTAGTATTTGTCCTTTCGTCTTTACAAGTATGAGAAGGAGGAGGTGGTGGCGTTTTAGGCGACAAGCGGTAATTATACAGACAGCCGTGTGTACGTATACGAGTGTTTGCCGTAATTAGTGCGGGATTTCTGCTCCTCGTTTCTTGGATGTATGTGTGTTTGTGTGTGTATTTCACTACGTGTATATATGTATATACATACACGGAACCAGACAGACAGACGGACAGGATGTGGAGAGGAGATTGAAGTGCAAAGAGGCTTCAATTCCATGTATGCGCACACCCTTCTTTTACCTGCATGGAGGGGGGGTAGCCTTTATCTATACAGTGCGTATACGGTCGTTTCAAACGTGCGTAATTAGTTTTGTTTTCGTTGCTGTTTCTGTTCGTTCGCTCGGTTGGTTGGTCATACATGTATAGTTATACAGAGGGAAGTGTGTACAGGGTGCGATTATTTAACGCTTCGTGCGTGCTTTTGCGGGTACACTCCACCTATACAACCACACGCGCGTGCGTTAATTGAAGCGTCGAACGGGAATTTTGCGAATTGCGGTTTCGTTCGAACTTCAGATCCTGGTAATAATTACTATTATTATTATTAATATTCTACTGGGAATATAACTCTTATTTTTATTTAGTTGAATTTAGCGTTATTTATAGCCTCTATATTTTACGCGTTTCGTAACGGTTGGCGCGTTTTTTGGTAGAAAAGAAAATGCATGTAATAGACAAAATGGCTATATGATTGTTCGACGATATAGCACCCGAGTGTCGTCAACATCACTCGTAAAGCCCGAGTCAAAAAAGATTTGCTCGTGTGAAAATTCGTAGTCTCGAATTAAAAAAAAAAAAAAAATTAAAAAAAAAAAAAAAAGGGGCGAGCCTGAAAAAGCCATTCACTTCCGTTCATTTATCGCAAAACGTAAAAAGAAAACAACTTTCGAGATAAAAGTTACACCACCCACGACCCACGCGCATAGGTATAATAGTTAAATATAGGTACACAGAGACCCTTAGCTCACACTGCCGTGTCTCTCGCGAGCATATGGCTATTTATAGCATCTCGGGGCACGTTTGCACACACACATGGACCCTTTCACGTAATATACGTATACATGTATGAATAACGTAGGTATGTATATATATGTCAATCTTGGCTATGTATTTATTGGTATAAGCTACACAGCAGGCAGTTAGCTACCTGCTCGCTCTCTTCAAGTCTCTCTTTTTGTCGCTCGTTTGCGCCTCCTATACGTGTCCAACTTATATTTTTTATCCCTGGGCTCCCTGCTCACACACACACACATACGCGCGCACGAGCGTCTGTTCTTTCTCCTTTAAGATGCACACGAGGTATACGTAGTAGTGGTAGTACAGTTATAGTACTGGTGGTAGTAATCGAGGTGAAGGTGCCTCTTGACACGAGTGACGGCGACTAGCAGCAGCACACCTCGATTCACGTACATGTGCTGAATAGACGAAAATTATCATCATTCTACCGCTGCCGGCAACTTTGCACTATATAAGAAGAACACCATCTCAGCGTATAGCACATGACAGTCTTTGTGACAAATTTTTTTTGGTTTTTTTTTTTTGTTTTTTTTACGCTTAGTATATAATTCAACTTTCATCAGCTCCACGTGCCCCGAGTAGAGGGTAAAAAGAGCTTGCACTTTTTCGCACACGAATATTTTTGCACGTGGGTGCAAAAAATCACTCAAGTAGGAAATCTTCGCATGCATTAATTGATAATAAAAAGTCTATTTATGTGTCTTAAAAACACAATAAATTTGAGAAAAGTATAGTATCATCTCGAGTACGCATAAAGGATTCTTCGCATTGTTTTGATGGAATGTCGGTCGGATCACCTAATAGTTCCTGCCCTTTGTAATTTTTGGGTCTGTTCTGTCGTACGATTATATATATTCTAGTCTAACATGTTGTATTGTCAGCTCGTCCAACCCTATTTCCGTAAGCCAACCCTTGCAGTTCACCATTATTGACGATTCACTCGTGCCTAAGTATTAACAAAACAAAAAAATTTTCTTCCGCGATATTCATACGCGCAAGTTACAGGCGTGAAACGATTTCTCATTAAAAAGCCGCAACAGCGCTCGGGACATGGTGCACCTAGATAAATATGGACCAAGTGAGAGAGAGGGAGAGATTCGCCGAATTCTCGTCGTAGGCCAAAGTACACGAATAACCCAAGACCCGAAGATAATCCCCCCCCCTCCTCGGCTGGTGCAAATCATACATAATACCGCCACTCGGAGTAGGGGAGCAACACTAGAAAGACGCGACTCCCGGTCGATATAGGGACGGAGACTGTAATAATGATAAACTCTGCGCGCCACGCCCGCCCGATACATTAGACGGGCAACAACTACGTACTGTATATGTATATGTACCTTCGTACCACGAGCTTGGGAGGCTTACAATCTCGGCCGAACTTTCGCCCGCGGAAGTATAATTAATCGCGTCGCGAGTGCTAACATGTATGTATATAGATGTATAAAACTCGCGACATATAATACCCTCCACCCTCCTTCCGAGCCGCCGTGGTATCCGATAAACTGTTGCTTCTGCTCGCGGCTGTTCGCTTTGCGCCGATAATTGGCCCTCTCTGTATGATGTAGCTATTATTGTAGCTCCGATTTATTGGTGCGCATGTACTCTTGTTGCAAAAAAGAGATTTTTCAACAAGTGTTTTCTTACATGTTTACCACTGTTCCTGTCAACATTCAAATCTAATCTAGCGGTAGTGCTTTTCACGCAAAATCGTCGTATTTTTGCATGTAAATTGATTAACTATAAATTTGTATACGTCAAACTCAGGTGTCGCGTGATTAATTTGGTTCGCAATGAAAAATCTTAATAACAAAGAGTGTAGGTTCTTCAATTTTTTTTGCAGATATTTGCAGGTATTTACCTATCCACGAGTTAATTTGCCATCTACTTTTGTGAACTATGGCACAACACGATGACATTGTTTTTATCGCTCAACGTATTGTCTCATCATAACGATTAAAAATTATCAACAAGATGCAGCAACGAAAAATTATATCTGTACATACAGCAACTAATGCACCTTCCATCCAAGGAAGCGAATAGGCCGCAATAGAATTCACCAATCGATTTCTAGCGATCTATACTTTAGTGGACCCGATCTAGAACACCGAATTGTGCGATATTCTTTCAAAAACAAGCACACCGGTGCATCCTGTATCTGATGAAATTTTTTTATTTTTTGTGATAAAAAAACCCTTATCCCTTTCCCGATTCGTTAGATGAAAGAAGCTGCGAGGGAGAAACAAGCGAAGGCACCTCCCCCCACGTGTTCCATTTTCGCAATAAAGACCCGTTGAGCACGCTCAATTAGGATCATCTCAGGATTGCTCTCGATCATCTCGATAAGGAATCGATTTTTGTTTAATTAATTAATTAATTTTTTTTTTTTTTTTTGATAAGGGTTTAATTGCCTCTTTTTTCCTCTGGTACGTTGCATTTTTTTTAAATTATGGAGCAAGCTGGAAATAATATCCTATAAGTTGGGTGAGACAAACGATCGGCCAACGACCCCAAGGGCGACAAATCAAATGGTACGAGAGCTAACAAGGGTTCGATAACAGGAATTAGCATCGCCACTTTCGTGCGCCGTTACCCCTCCATAAATTCAATCAGAAAAACGAACAAAAGCCCTTCCTCGTCCCTTGCACTCCATAAAAAGGAATTCGCACGCAAAGTTTGCATTTGGCTGTGTCGTAAATCACCACGCCACTTTGTGACTATGCTTTACAAGCTTATGCTACAGCGATAGTCACTAAAGTATGTCCAAAAAAAAAAAAAAGAAAAAAAAAATTGTAACGGGTGTGTACATCGGTACGTGTACACCGAGTACAGCATTAACAAAGCAAAAGTCGTATACATGGAATTTTCGTCACATTAGAATTTTGAAATTAATCTTGCCTCCGTTTCCCAAGACGATTATTTTAAAACTGTTTACAAAAACTTGATGCCTCCAATTTGTATTTAGCAAAAAGTACCTACTTAAATTACCACTTGTGAAGATTCGTATGAAAATTTACGAGCGAAATGAAAAAAAGTATAGGTATACACCAAAGTTACCGGGCAAACTCAATTTCGTCGCCGTAATGAAAAGCCCACTGTATATATGTATAAACAAAAAAAATTCAACACTATCCGCGACAAGGAGCCAAAAAGCCCGTGACCCGCTGGAAATCTTTTTTTTTTTTTTTTTTTTGCTCAGCAAAAAATGATTGTTCCTCAATTTTCTTTAAAACTGCTCGAGACTAAAGGGACGCGAGAAAAAAAAAATCAGCAAATCCATGAACTTTCAGTTGCAGGAAAAAAGAAAAGCGAGCAGGAGTAGGGCGCCCCGGCGGGTGCCTGGAAAATGGGTGCTCACATCGAAAGAAGAAGAAGCATCAGCAGCGCAAAGACGCCCAAGACGACAAAAACAACAGCAGCAACAAACCACAGCGGCAGCTTGAAAGGAGCGTGGGTCCAGCGGCCGATGCTGCAGGAGCGCCGCGCCGCGAGTTGATACAGGGGCCCGCCCTCTCGGCCCCATTCGGGCCGACATGAGCGATCTACAGGCCACCCTCGAGTTCTCCCTCGAGCTCTGCAAATTTTACAATGTCGATCTCTTTCAGCGCGGGTGAGTATACACACAATGTGATCCTCTTTTTTCTTTTTTTTTTTTTTTTTCCTCCCCCACAAAACCAACAACCCACACGGCCCCTCGAGCGTATGACGTGGGGGACAAGAGAGTGATGTCGCACATGAATGGGGCTGTGTATTTTGAGTTCAAGGTGCACGGTGTGTGGAGCCTACGACGTCAATGGGACGTGCAGTGGAAGAGGGGAGGGTTTTGAGGGCACATTTTTCGCTAACGCGCGCTTATTTCGCTCCGCGTCGATACTCAACTCGATAAAACATGATGAAACGAGCGATTTTAGTTAACAAGAACGGGGGAGGAAAATCGATGCTCCCCCCCCCTCTCTCTCTCTTTTGGCTCTGATTTCCGAGCACTTTGCCCCGGCGATTATCAATGCGTGTATCAAAAAGCGTCGCTCTCGATGGAAAAAGTTTTTCTTTCCTCCCTCCCCTTCCTGGCTCTCAAAAAACTAAGTGCTTGCAAGCTCGTACAAATTTCTCGTTTTCCCCCAAGCTTCCGTTCGCCCGTGAACGCCTTGGCGCACGGGAAAAGGGGGAAGAAGCAAGTTCTCGGGCATTATTGATAAGCGCATAAGGTAGAGGGAGACGCCGGCTTCGAGGAGTCAGAAGAAAATAAAAAGGGTCGCAAGTGCGTAAGCTCCCCTTCGTCGATCCTCTCTCGACTTGGCCGGCATCTCTTGAATCTAATGCGCCGCGGGGCGTCTCTTTGTTTTCCTTTTGCAAGCCTTCTCCTCCTCCTAAACAGTCTTTTTCTTTTTCTTTTTTTTTTTTTTTATCGAGGCCGGGAGATTTTGCGTTCTAGGTATACGTGTCCTTTGCTCTGAAACTTGCAGGATTCTCTTTTACTCTCCCGAACGCTTGCAGCGCATGAGCTTTAAACCTTTATTGTTATTTTTTCTTTTTATTGTTCAGGTACTACCAAATCAGGACGTCGTTACGCGTCTCACCGAAGCTGCCGATCAAGGTGGAAGTTAATCAACCACGAAACAGTGAGTCATCTATTTTATTTATCTTACATGCATAATCTATGTGCCATTCAAGACTAATTTCACTTGCTTCGGTCGACATAAAAATAGTCGATCTTATTTTTGATGATTTTGTGGAAGACGCGAGCTATTTCATCGAGATAATTAACGTCATGTGCGTACTCTGTTCCTCCCAGAGTGCATTCGCGTGTACATGAAAAAAAAAAAACAATGCCAATGCTCGGAGATTTACTACTTTTTGTTCAATGCATTTTAATGATAAATTATGTAAAGCACTACAAAACAATGCTGCTACGTTAAACTTTTTTTTTTTCTACATCTCCATCGCAATTTTTTTTTATTCCAAGTAATTGTTCAACTACTTGGTTAGGACTGGTGAAAAATAGTTTTAAAAAATGTTAACGCGTAGGAATATGAAATAAATCGGAGAACGTATGACACCGTTACAGGTGCGCTGGAGGTGCCGGGTACGAGCAAGCGCTTCCAGATCCTGTACCGCAACGAGGAGGTGACGCTGGGCACGTCCATCCTCTTCCGGGCGCATGTCCTCGTCCACAGTCACAAGATCGAGGAGGCTCTGGCGCGCGCCCACTTCAACCTCAGCGTCGAGCTCTGGTTCAGCGATCCCGCCCAGCACAACAACATGGCCTGCGTCTCCTCTAGGTTAGTCGAATCTAATCTCTTTCCCCCACGCCCATTTTTTTCCATCTCGAATAAAAAACTCGGATATCCATTCCGCCCTTCGAAGCGCGAATCCGCTGAAATTTTCATCAGGGCCGGAGTCTGCCCGCGGGGCGTAGGCTCACTCCGAGAGTGCGCGATGTATACCTACTTACTACGCTTTTTACCTTCTTATTTGTCGAGCTTGCGATACTCGAGTTTTACGCGCCAGCCGTGAAGTTAAAATGATTTTCTTTTTTCCACGATTATTTTGTTGAAATTAACACATTCGGTAGCGCAAAGTTGTTTGTTTGTTTTCATTCAGAGGAAAAATCTGTTGCATCGACCCGCAGACGTTCGATTCACCGGAAAGAGCTTTCACAGCTGGGTTTAATTCATACCAGTTATCCCAGCGAGGAGTTAAAAAATATACGCGCATAATATAATCTCGTCCTAATAATAAAAAAAAAAAAAAAATCGCAGGAGAGCGGCTCCTCGGGGAAGGCGCGGGATTAAATGGGAAAAACCTTACTTTGGAGGGTCACGTTGAATTTTCGTAGAAATGAAAATCGTGCCTTTTTTTCTCGCTTCGGTGGGTTGGAAAAAAAAAAGGGATGAATACTTAAATCCAGGGTTTTTTGTCATGCGCTCAGGGCGCTGCAGCTCAACTTCGTGCCGACCAAGGGCTTGCACTACCACTTGCCGGTGCTGTTCGACTACTTCCATCTGGCCGCCGTGTCCATGACCGTGCACTGCTGCCTCGTTGCCCTCCACCAGCCCAACATCAAGTCGGTTTACTATCTTCTTTCAACTTTTTCTCCTCGTATTTTTCATGTTGCCTCGATATACCTTTCTTTATTTTTCTCTCCATGTAGAAAAAGCATCCTTCACTACGTGCAGAGCTGGTGAGTCGATATTTTTTTTCAAAAGCATTTCACGTTTTTTTTTTTACAATATGTTTTACCAAGGGGGGAAAAAAAAGTTTAAACAATCTAAAACGGTAACATTGTCCACCTTGAATGAATTACAGCGCGCCGAGAGGCAGCAAAGCTTGGGTGCAGGCGAAGCAGCCCGCGTCCAACGTCGTGGACAACAACTCGTCGGCCTTTAAAAACTTTGTAAGTTTAACCATTTTTTTTGGCTAAACACATTTTACCGAGTTCCCCTAAAGATTTTTTTTTTTTTTTTTACCTTTCAACAAGGAATCGACGACTCGGTGCGTCGGCTCGACCACGAGGCTGCAAAATGCCAAGCTCGTCCAGCAGGAGGTGACGAGGCTCCTGTTGGCGGCACGCGAGTCGCTGCTCGGTGATCTGGCAGACATGGCGAGGCTGCTGCCCTCCTGGCAGCAACGCGCCCTCGAGATTGCACAGAACACGCACAAGGAGGTCACGAAGGTAATTTATTTATTTTTCCATACATTTAAAAAAAAAAAAAAAAAAAAAAAAAAAAAGCGTCAAACCGCTACTGAATTTTCAGATGATCGACATAGAGGAGGCCGACGTGGCCCAGCTCTGCGCACAAAACATCGTCCTGTGGGAACACTTTCTTGAGGCGTTCTCCGGTCGAGAGGCCGTTCACCAGCACCTAGCCAAAGTTCATCACCAGTTGAGGGTGAGTCGATGCCTTTTTTTTTGTTCCTATCTTGATTACCATTGGACATCAAAGCAAGAAAACTGAGAAAATTTATTGACACATATTGTGTATAGGCACCTCGCGAGTGACACTTTTCCACTTTGCGCGTACCTCCTTTGCCTTTGGCGAAAGCTCAATATAACTATTGAATAAGTGTAAATTAAAAAAAATTAAAAAAAAAAAAGAAGAGAAACGACATTTTCCCCTTCCTCCTCTCTTTTCTCATTTGTCGCGTGCGCTTTTGTGTGCATAGAGCTCATAGAATAGCGCTTCTTTGAAAATCCCGAAAGCTGAATATCGAGTTTTTCACTTGATGCAAGCTCCTCGAAGCGCGTGCCGGGAAAATTTAATCGCGGAACACGTCCGCTCGAGAGATCGGCACAATCTGTTTCAAGAGTTTGTCAATTTGGTTTTTTTTTCTTTTCTTTTCTTTTTTTTTTTTCTTTTTTTTTTTTTTTTCTTTTTCTTTTTTTTTTTTTTTTTTTTTCAACAAACAAAATTATAATAAAAATCACAGTGCTAGAGAACGTATTGTATAATCCAAAGTATCGAGTGTACAGTCGACGCAACGTACCTACAGCCGCGGTAATGAACACCCCTCCCCCGAACACGAGTACGTGCGCGGGTATAATACAGTAACGCTGAAACCTAAAAATCTATAATCCGAGGTTACCCGAGAAGTACGGTACATAGAAAAAAAAAAAAAAAAAAAAAAAAAAAAAAAAAAAAAGGTGCTTTCATTATACCAAGAATAATAATGGAGTGAAGATTCAAGATAAAAACAACAGCCTTGAGCCGTGTACCGTGTTACAGGTGCGGCGCTTCGCGGAGGGCTTCTTCGTGCTGGAGAACCCGCGTAGCTCGGCCGCGGGCTGCTACGACGCCAACTACCAGTCGTACCAAGCGGTCAGCGAGGCGGCCCGTCGCTCGCGCTACCTCACCAGCTTGCCGAACCTTCCCATCCACTGTCCGGAGCTCGACGGCGATCTGCACAGTCTGCCCCTGATATTCGAGGACCGCTACGCCGACATGCAGCAACGGCACCGGAACAGCGGTAACATTTCATCCAACGAGTAGCCATTAACGATGAGATGGGATGAAAGTAAAAATATTTCGCGTGTTGCATGCAAAATGCATCAGTGCCGAGCATGGACGACTGCAGCTGCGGCATAAGTAACAACAACGCGGTAATGGACGCCCGGGTGGTGGCGAGCAGCGTCTGGTCCCCGCGCTCGGAGGGCGCCTGCCAGGAGATCATGACGGCTTACCCGGGCCGTTTGTTGCTCGCGCCCACGGCGAGCCTACCGGCCCGACACAGCAAGTCCCTCGACCAGCTGCTCGGCCCTGACCTCGTCACCTCCCACCAGCCCCAATCGCGGGCCACCTCGCCCAAGACCCTGCCCCGCAGCGCGTCCACACAGCTCATCAGCAACAAACAACAACAACACCAGCAGAGGATCGCCGCGAGGATAGCCACACCACCCGCTACCGTGCCGTCCCGGGGCAAGCTGAGACCGACGGCACCCTCGTGCGCCACTCTCTTTCCACCCCAGCAGAGACAGCAGGCCTGCTCTGCCCCCAATCCCACCCTCGGTACGGACACACTGTCTTACATGCCACTCATTGTTGATTTCGCCATTTCCATTCATTTTTCAATATACAAACGATATCTGAGGTCTTTATAAGTACGATAATGAGAGAGAGAGAAAGAAAAAAAAAAACAACTCGTGACTCCATTAGGTTCGACGCCAGTCGTGGCCACCCTGCCCCGGGCTAAATCGACGCAGACGCTCGTCCCGAGCGCGTACTCCGGGCTGCTGGTGGGCGGTGATGGTCCGGGAGGTATGAAAACTAACCAGCAGCAGCGGTCAAACTCGATAACGTCCCTCCTGGCGGCCATGTTCCCGGAGATGCCGCGCAACGAGCACCTACCCGGCTACCGGCCAACACCCGACTTTGCCCACCTCACCGACCGTTTGGCCCTCGAGCCCCGCAGCCATCGGTTACCCCACGAGGCCAACGGGGAGCCGGTCCTCTGCACCGCGACCCTCGACAGGTTGAGCTACCGTGGCCGGGCGGCCAAGGCCCGAGCCGCCAACAGAGCCGCGGGGCACAACGGCCCGGACCTTCTGGCCCAGCCGCGCAAGTACAACACCCTCGGCCGGCCGAGCCGAGGCCGGGTAGGTCTGACCAACGGCCACGACCTTTACGGCACGATGGTCGCCGATTGCTCGGACCGTCGGAGCAACGGGCACCCCCCGCTCATGGCCAAGAGGCCCCGCAGTACCGACCGGATATTCGACGACGTGAGTATATATTATATAAAACCCCCGTGGGTGTGGTTGTTTTTATGGCTCACGCTCCCTCAGGGGTTCCGGGACGACGAGCCGTGGGAGGAGCTGCGCCGGCCGATCCGCAACAGGGACCAGCAGCCGTTGCCCCCGTCGTCGGGGGTGAAGAGGTCGCCGGCCCGGCGCGACGAGGAGGCGAGGCCGAACGGCAGGTGCGGGCGGAACGGACGGGAGCAGCAGCCGGTCTACGAGACGATAAACGACGGGCCCCATAGGGGTCACAACGGGACGGACGCCAGGAGGACCAAGGAGCACCAGAGGACAGGGGGCGCTCGACCGCACTCGGCTCCGAGCATCAAGGTCGAGAGGTGCCAGGACGAGAGGCTGGAGAACGGGAAGCTGGGCAGATCCGAGGACGCTGGTTCGTACGGGGCATTTTTGGGGGGCCTTGGAGGGGGTTGGGGGCTCAACGGGTGGTTGTGACTGGTGGGTTTACTCGACAGGAAAGTTGGGCCATCCACCGCCGCCGGCGGCGTATCAGGATCCTCGTTCGCCGACGCCGACCAAGCACCGGCAGAGCGCGAGTATACTCGACGTGGCGAATAACAACTGCATCGGCAAGCTCGTGCTCAAGGTTGAGCCGCTCAAGTCGCCGAGCGAGTCTCTCAGCCCCGCGCTGCTCTCGCCCGTCTCTGCTGTCTCCGTCAACTCCTTTCACGGTACGGCTTCCTCATCTCTCATCCGCGTATTACGAGGATTTTTTTTATTTTTACATCGAGATGGCTCGCGCGTGAAATAATAATTGCAAAATAACCATGTGCACAACAAAATCAGTTGGTCGTACATATAAAATGAACGCGTCCTAGTTAACATTTTTCACAAAAATAACTTTGATTGTCAAAAGTAACGCCCGAACCATCTTAATCGGTAAATGGATTCCTGTGCAATATTTCAAAGTGTTGCAATCATACTGAAATCCACAAAATTTTTGTTTTCTCTTGTGCTGTGAAAAAAAAAAGAATCATTAGGATGATTAAATATACAAATCGAATGAATAAACAAAAATGTAGCCGAGGCATCGGGAACGACGACACCGAACGGCAAGCGGTCGCGGTGCGCGAGCGTCCCGGTGGCCCAGAACAAGCTGATAGTCCCGAGGAGCGCGATATCGATGCCGTGCATGCCGATCCGGGACCCACCGCTTCCACCACCCGCACCGTCGCCCACTCCAATGGTCAACACCGCCAAGCTCTCACCACCTGCTTCCCGACCCTCGAGCCCCACCACGAGCACGAGCTCGAGCAACCTCACCTCGGAGTGCAGCGGCTGGGTCAGCAGCGGGGACACCTCGAGCTCCGAACACCGCAGGGTCAAGCTCTCGAGCGAACAGCTCCGGCAGAAACTCGCCAAGATCGTCACTCCCAAGAAGGACAAAACGGTACACGGATAACCAAATAATGACTTACGCGTATCACCACCAATTAATTGACAATAAAATTGTATTTAACAGCAGGAAAAGGAGAGGCGGCGCAGCAAGTCCCAACAGCCGTTAAAGTCGAAGCAGCACCACCACAAGACGAGCGAGCCGAGCAAGCAGGACAAGCTGCGCTCGAGCTCCCCGGCGAGCCACACGTACGAGGAGGTGCGCCTACCGCCACCCAAGATGTTCCAGGACGAGCCACCGCCACCTGAGGAGTTTCGCGATCCTCCGGCCCCGGGGAGCAACAACACGGCCACGACCATCGACAATCCCCTTTACCACCTCTACGAAGCGGTCAGGCAGCAACAACAGCACAATCACAACCACCACCACCATCACCACCGTAGCAGCGGGGGGAGATCCAACAGCCCGAAGCAGACCAAGACGGCGCCGTGCAGTCCCCAGAGGAACGGCAAACAGCACCAGTCGGCGAGCGACGGCCAATTGATTTACAGCCTAGCCGGTAGTAGGCTCGACATATGCGCCGATTGCTACCAGGAGGGCAAGGAGCTCCTACAATCGACCCAGGACGACTTTATCAATTTCAACAAGTGCAAGGAGGAGTTCAAGCGACAGATGTGCTTCGCCGGCAAGCTGTACAGCGACCATCCGACCCTCGCCTCGAGTCTGCCCTACTTCCACATCAGCGACGAGTACAGGCTGTACTCGCCCGAGGGCGTCCACCTGATCGTCTGCGTGCACGGGTTGGACGGCAACGCGGCCGATCTCCGGCTCGTCAAGACGTACCTCGAGCTCGGCCTGCCCGGCGTCCACCTCGACTTTTTGATGTCGGAGAAAAACAAGGTCCGTCCTGACATTCAATCATTAAGAACATAGGTACCACACCATGTCAGAAAGTCCTGGTTGTGCTAAAGTTTTTGTGGTCCCACCCGCAGGGCGACACCTTCTCGGACTTTGAGACGATGACGGACCGGCTTGTGGGCGAGATCCTCCAGCACATCGAGAGCGGGGACCTAAACCCGACAAAGGTGAGCTTCGTCGGCCACTCCCTGGGCACGATAATCATCCGTAGCGCCCTGACGCGGCCCCAGCTCCGGCCACTGCTACCGCGGCTGCACACCTTCCTCAGCCTGAGCGGACCCCACCTGGGGACCCTGTACAACACGAGCGGCCTCGTCAACGCGGGCATGTGGTTCATGCAAAAGTGGAAAAAGTCCGGCTCGCTGCTGCAGCTGGCCATGAAGGACTCGGCCGACGTGCGCCGCTCGTTCATGTTCCGGCTCAGCCAGAAGAGCAACCTCCAAAAGTTCAAGCACGTGCTGCTGTGCGGCAGCGCTCAGGACCGCTACGTGCCGTTGCACTCGGCGCGCATCGAGCTTTGCAAGGCGGCCGTGCGCGACCCTACCGAGCAAGGTGGGCGGGGAATTTTTGTTATTATTATTATTATTTTTTTTTTCCTCCTTGCTTTTCTTTCTTTAATGCAAGGATTCGCGTTTGGCACAGGTGCGGCCTACCGGGAGATGGTGCACAACATACTCTACCCGATCATGTCGGCGCCGAGCGTGAGCCTCGTCAGGTACGACGTGCACCACGCGCTCCCGCCCACGGCCAACGCCCTCATCGGCCGAGCCGCCCACATCGCCGTCCTCGACTCCGAGCTCTTCATCGAGAAGTTTCTCCTCGTCACGGGCCTCAAGTACTTTAGATAATCGGCACGGACCTGCATTCTTTGTTTCTTGGTCCGGCTTTGTGGCAAGTCATGCGACACAACGTGGACGAGCTTGACTCGGGCCCCTCTTTTATTTATTTTTTTTTTTCCAAGTGTTTTTAATCATTTTCATCGTCGTCGATAAAGTTATACGTATGATCAAATGGGATGGAAAAGGAAAAGAATGTCGAATTTCGTGCAATGATTTTTTCCTTGTCCCTTTGTCTGTCTGTTTTTATATGGTCGTGCGATGGCTATTAGTTTAAAAGAGTATAAGATAAAAGCTACGTGTGCATTCGTTGTGGATGATTACTTTTTTCATAATTTAATTTTTCTGTTTGGTGCTACGTGGGTGGCAGTCATTGGTCGGTGTTTATGATGGAAGGAAAAAAAAGGAGCCTATAGGACACCAACGGAATTTTCCCCCCACAATCGACTGAATCATCATAAGCCTCTGACTCCTTGCGCCATTTCGTATAAAGAATTTGTGATTTATGATACGATGTATTTCAATTATCATGATGTTACGTTTTCGTTGTACGATTTTAATTGTAAGTTTTTACGATATTAGTCCATTACGTTGCGTACGAAGGATCGAATGTTTTTAATAATGTACCCGTACATATGCGTCGTTCGAAGCGTGAAAGTGAACATTATTTCAAGTTTGTATAATTCTGGAGGAAAAATTTTTTCTTTTCCAAATCATTCAACGTCACTCGCACGAATGTTATTGAGTGACAAAAGATTTTTATGCATTTACATTCGAAAATACTTGTATTTAAATATACATAATGTGTTCATTTTTGGTACGCTATTTTAATGCATGACCTTGTTTCAGTTGATTTCAGTTCATGATGTTGATGATGAAACGGTCACTGATAACCGCGTGAAGAAAAAAAGATACGCGATGTTTGGCCTTACCGTTATACAAACAAAGAAATTAAAATCTATAACGAACGGATAAGTCGACAACTTGTATCGAGAAATTAATATATGTATAAAAAATGCTGTTATATCAAAATGAACTAAAAAAAAAAACAAAAAGAAGGTATAAATACATACACAAAGAATGTTAAAACTTGTTGAAGCGCTCGTTAAAAAAAAAAAAAAAAAAAAATTCTAAAAAAAATGACAAAGATAATAACGATTAATTAAGCAGCGAGAGATTCTTCGTGCATCTCGAAGTAATCATCCGTTTGTTTTTGTGTATATGTATAGATTCATTGAGCGACGGCGAAAAAAAAAAGAACGTCCGTCGTCTCGTTAGGAAAGTTTACGAAACGCATGTCAATTGTTCCCCTTTCCCCTTTTTCAGAATTATCATTACTTAAGCGTCTATGAGAAGAAGGAAAATAAAGATGTCAAGTGTGTGAAATACGTCAAGTTCACAAAAAAAAAATTTTACGTTTACGATAGAACGTATACTTATTTATTAGCGTACGTATGCTGTAGTGCTGGGGAATGGAAAAATTTATTTACTAATTTATATTCATTTTTTTTATTGAAGAGTATACAAAGACTTTCATTATCCATTGTACAAACACATGAAGCAATTCGACCCTTATGATTCCAATAGGCTACAGCTCAAAATACGTTTATCCTTACGAAAAATACATTTTTACATTCCCCGTTGTAAAGAAAGTAGAAATATTAAAAAACAAAAAAAAAAAGATTGAGTACACAAAACAAAAAATCAACAAAAAAATGCATTTTTCTAAAAATTCTAGTAGTAATTAAATGGTCATTGAACTGCAACTATGAATAAACAAAAAAAAATAAAAAAATGAAGCAAAACAAAAAAAAGACACGTATACAGTAGCCAAATTCTCGGTTACGTGTAATAAAAGTCCCTCCAATCGCAAAATGGAAATGGCGTATGTGAAAAAAAAAAAAAAAAATTATTCACAATAATAATAATAATAATAGTAATTATTACCGAAGGTGATGTAATTTTTACTACGAGTACGATAGTCTTTAACGGATTTAAAACTTTTTAAATATTTGTAGGACGTGTATATTGAACATGTAAAATTTGTCTGTTAGAGAAAAAACTTGAAACGACTTATCTACATCATTTTTAACGTTTAACCGTAGAATTATTTTTATTATTGTTTCAAAAGTTGCACAATGTCAACTGTCGCTGACGCATAAAAACATGTATACTGTCGAATCAAAAGCCAAACGTTAAAATTTTACCTTAGAAAATCTGATTTAACTTTACTAATATATTTAGTGCCATCTGATAAAAAAAAAAAAAAAAAAAAAAAAACTTTAAACAGAACAAAATCAAAAAGAGCTTCATTAAAGGACTTTCGATGCATTTCTATCGGACTCATTTAACGACTGATGCATGTAATGTTGTATACGCACACCTACACACTTACACACATACAAATACGTACACACCGTATATTTAACCGTAAATCCATCGTTTCAAAAACGATATACTTGAGCTTCGTTTGGAGAGAAAATTGAAAATAAAGAAGAAATGCCGATCAAAGACTTGAAGATTATTACCCAGTGCAAACAAAGTTAAAGTTTTAAGACATCGAAGCCTGTATCTGATGCAGCTTTGAGAAACGCAAAAAAATTCTGATATCAGAATGCATTGGCTCGGATAAATAATGACTTTTTTTTTTTTTTTTTTTTTTTCGTACTTACAATGAAAGAAAGGAGCAGAAAGAAAAAGGAACGCAAAGGGAATTTTTTATTCTAAGTATGTAATTATACTCATATGAATCTTTTCATTGCGATACAAGGAGCCAAAAATAATATATAAATACACTATGGAACTTGCGGCCAAACGAACAAGGGACGCGTAACTTAGTCGTGAATGAAATTTCACTCTACTCGTCATCCTGTACCAATTAAAAACCAATTTTTCAAACGTAATATATATATACATACATATACTTTTAAGGCAACATTTTCTAGAAATTTATGGGAGACGTTTAAAAAAAGAGGAACAAATAAGGGGGTGGGTCGAGGTGGTCGCGTCTCGACGAAACTTTT